>NW_019392730.1:1182803-1275303 GCF_000648675.2 Cimex lectularius | reverse complement strand
ACGTCGAACTTCACAATTTCAAGTGCAAGACGAATTGATTCGTAAAGGCCGCCTTTAGTCTTTTTTTTATATCGCCGTGGCTTTTAATCATCGTTAAACTCCTTTATTGGGTACAGTGTCCAGCCGTTTATGCGATGATTGTTCCAGATGTTGTACTCTGACGTCAGCACGGTGGTGCCTCGTTGCTGCACCATATACGGCCTGTCCTACCGACCCACTCACCTAACTCGGCTTTCACTTTCGAAAGATCGCCTTAAAGGCTATAAACGTCGAGTTTTCAGTTTTGCCAATAGCCGTAAGAAGAACGTATTAAAAATTTATGTAATTTTTAATTTAAAAAGGAGATATCTTTAAATAAAAATTCTTGTTACTCGCATATAAAAAAGCTATTGTCAAATTTACATAAAAAATTCAACTTGTTTGACTATTAAATTAATAATAAACTATCAATAATAAAGTTTAATAAACCTACAGAATTTACTAAAAATAAAGCAAATAGGTTTTGGTGACTGGAAACAGATATAAAAGGGAAAAAACGCAATACCTTGAATAATTCATCGTCAAACAATAATTTAGTCGGATAAACAAAAACTATGATAATGATTGTAATAAAAACAAGAATTTTGGGAGGAAAATGGGTTAGAAGTAAAATATAGTTTTAATCGTCGTCTTTTCTCTCTGACATTATTTTCTTTTCACATACTTCCATGGTATGGTCTTAATCGGGGTAAATAGTTCATTGTAAATGATTTATTAGGTCCGCTTGACCAAAATTCTTTTCAATTAATTAAGATTTTGGTTGAGATAAAAAAGTCAGTGTCACGAGCGGGATTCGAACCCACCATATTTGGTCAAGCGGACGACGAAACCTAATAAAATGTAATAAGAAAAATGAAGTATACTTCACTAAAGCTTTCCGTGGCCAGTTCATTTTTCGACGAGAATCAAATAAATTACACAGTTTTGTAACGTGAGAAAATGAGTTTTCATCGTGTTAATAGATAAAACAACCTTGATTTTCCTGATGATGCTGTGAATTCCTTTGTGAGGGTGATTTCTATATACTATGAAAAAATGTTGTGTTCAGTGTGTTTGAATACAGTCAAGAATAGTTTATTTTTTTGTTTTCTTTCACTCTAGGAAAAGATGAGCTGGTGATTATTGTAAAGACAAAAATGCACATATCTCGCCATTGGAAATAGTTCAGTTTCTAGTCCGGCTAGCCCGGAGAGTTAGACCAAATCTTTTTAGCCCTTGAGAATCTAGACGAAAAATAAAAGTTTACCGATCTTCCTTCTTTTCTACAAGTTCTGAAAAAGTCACACCAGTCGAAAACAAGTAGTAAGCGAACAAAGGGAAAAATTGTTTTAATAAAAGTTTAGGCATCTTGGGTTTTTTCCACAGAAATGCCCAAATTAGAAAAAATAAGGGAAAAGAAGTGATACTCACCCTGAATTCTCCACCCCACGATCAGTCGTGTTTTTTTTCTTATTAAAATTAAATGTGTCCACATGGATTTTATTTTTTTTTATGTTACAATTACCAAAACGATTTACAAATTATGTAAACGAGCCTGATGGCAATCTACATACAATCAGTATGCTGTCTGTATTATATTTGCAGAGGAGAACCTACGAGATGTTTGTTTTTTTAAATTTTCCAATGTACAAAACCTCAACATCAAAAAACCTAAATATCTTTAAATAATTTTTTTTGGATTTTGAATGGAACTTGGGATTTTCTGAAAATATAAAGTAGAAAACCAGTGAAAAAATAAATATAATAATTTAAATGAAGTATACTTTCACTAAAGCTCTCCGTGGCCATTTCATTTGTCGCCGAGAATCGAACAGATTACACGACATTTGAAAAATGACAAAAAGGAGGGAAAATTCAAAAGGTGCGGTTGAGATGGGAAGTTAATGTCCGAGTGGATCGTAGTCACGATAGCTCAAGTCGTAGATCAGCGGCGTATTTAGCCGAAGGTCGTGGGTTCGAATCGCGCTCGTGGCACTAGCTTTTTTATCTCGATCAAAACCTTAATTAATTGAAAAGAATTTATTTGGTCAAGCTGACCATGAAACCAAATAAAATTCTTATAAAACAAATAGTTCTTTTTGTTTTCAATATTTTCTGTAAGAAGTGGGCTAAATCAAAAACTGCAAATTATTACATTCATTGGATTTCGTGATCCGATTGACCAAATAACATCTTTCAGTTAATTAATCTTTATGCGAGGTATTGGTTGAGGTAAAAAAGTCAGTGTCTTTAGCGGGATTCGAACCCATGACCTTCGGCTAAATACGCCGCTGCTCTACCACTCGAGCTATCGTGACCTCGATCCACTCGGACACTAATTTTCCCATCTAATCCCACCAATACAATACACAATACTTTATTAGAAGTGATACAAACAAAAAATAGAAACACTGATACAAAGTATGGCTAGTAGCCGTTTGCTGAGTTTATTGCATAATAAAGCTTACAAATACCGAAATATTATTAAAACAAAAGATATTCGAAGAGAAAATTTACATATAGCAGGTGGATTAAAATAGATGGAAATATGAGAAAAAAATAAGAAAACAAAAAGAATTAAATAAGAAAAAATTACCTCTTGAGAACTGATAGAGAACTAAAAAACAAACCGGTAAAAGTAAAAGTATATGTACAGGGACGACAATTATTGCATATCTGAAAGCCACTCGTATCTCACTCTCCAGGCGTGCCGAGCAAAGGAAATTAGCGGTAAAGGGGATACCTGGTTAGAAAGATATTCTAGTATTTCAACTCTGGAGATGACTGTCTTTCCCAAGTAAGATACCGACAATTCAGGGAGAAGAGAGCAGACTCCCACAAAGTGAAATGAATCTTCCCTGGCGTGGCTGTTACAAAGTGGACAAGTTTCATCGTGAGGATCATTCAAAAGCCAGGGTTTGAATTTCAAATATAACAATTATTGAGATCATCTTCAGGGTCTGGGATTTACAAACATTGCTTACATATAACAATGACATTATGGATGTGGAAAAGTGAATTTATACCATGCAAAATATATTTTTTTATATATTCAATCAAAGTATTTCTACTCACACAAAGTGTTTGTCTTCTGTGTAATTGTGTCATTCTTGCATTGTGTCATTAGGTTTTTTGCAATCATAGATATGTTGCTTTACTCTCTTGTCCAGATATTGGGATGTGAGACCGATGTAAGTTGCCGGACGGTCTAAACAGTTATCTTGTAGATTACGTCAGATTTATTTGTTATTGGTGTGGGATCTTTAATTTTGGAAAGCTATTTTGAAGTTATCACTTTTCTTTCACCTCAAAGAAGCCGACGCCTTATACCAAAATGTCTTTCCCCACCCCTTCAAAATCCAACGTATATAAACACAAAATAGCAAAATCTCACTGGCACTCTCGACACGACACGCAAGAATGGCACAATTACACAGAAGACAAACACTTTGAGTGAGTAGAAATACTTTGAATATATAAAAAATATATTTTGCATTGTATAAATTCACTTTTCCACATCCAAACTGTAATTCTTATATGTAAACGATGTTTGTAAATCCCAGGCCCTGAAGATGATTTCAATAAAGATCGAAACTAGAAATAATTAAGGTTTATAGTTGAGATGAAAAAAAGTTAACGGCACGCGCGGGATTCGAACCCACGATCTTCGGCTAGATACGGCGCTGCTCTACCACCTGAGCTATCGAGACCTCGATCCACTCGGACATCAACTCCCCATCTCAACCCCACCTTATGAGTTTTCCCTCCTTTTGCCATTTTTCAAATGTCGTGTAATCGGTTTGGATTCTCGACGACAATTGAAATGGCGACGGAGAAAAATAAATTGAAAAATTTGAAAAATGAATGATGTGAATTTAAAGATCGAAACGTTGGCACGATAAAGAAAATGTTTTTTTGAAACCTACATCACACCAGACCGCATCTCACGATTTATATATATATATATATATATATATATACACTGGTTTATTTATCTTATGAACTTTTAAACATTAATTGTACTGAATAATAGCGTAATAATGAGGTTATTTATATGTTAACATATTGAGTAACAGCATCGCCAAATTTATCTTCGGATTCTAAGCCATTTTCGACTGTAAATATTAATTATTTGCCATATCTATTACAGAACAAACAAATTTATGTAATTACCATTAAAATATTGCTTACTTTAATAAATTATTCAGGACAAAAGCAATATTAACAATTGTTAGTGTTAAATTTTCATTAATTTAATTAAAAGGAAATTCTTCATGCTTTATCCAAAATATTAACTAAAAATCTTTAACAGTTATGAAATAGTGTGTTTGAAAATATTATATTATTTTTAAAAAATAGTGGGCAAAAATTGTACATTCATATCCTAAACTCCATACATGGACAGAATGATTTGGCAATAATATCGTTTGGCAAACATTTACTCTAAAGCTTTCTATCTTTCGAGCGATGATATGTATTTTCGATCCTGGAAAAGGTATGTCTGGTTTGTTTGTATTGTTTGCAATATTCACAGAAGCATATTTTAACAAAGGCTAATACGCAAAAATTATGAAAAAGAATTTTAAAACACTAAAATACGTTTAAGTGGCCATAAGTTAAACAGTATGGAATATACGACGCTTTAATTTAAATATAATGTAATAAATTTAAGTTCTTTTCAGACGTAATGATAAGATTAGCTATATAATACTACAATTACTATAACATATTTAAACATAAGAAAAATTTAATTATTCAGAAATCGTGAGATGCGGTCTGGTGTGATGTAGGTTTCAGAAAAACATTTTCTTTATCGTGCCAACGTTTCGATCTTTATTNCTTTAATCACTAATTTATAATTAATTTCTTACAATATTTACCATTATGATAGAGAAAATGTTTTTCTAAAACCTACATCACACCAGACCGCATCTCACGATTTCTGAATAATTATCGATTAACGGTCACTAATCACCACACATTTCTATAAGAAAAATTTGTGTACTTAGCAAGGAAACATTTTACTTTTTTTTCATGGATAAACTCGTCTTCAACATGTTTTTGAACAAAAAAGGTTTATTGAAGAAAAAATTAACAATATGTGTAATTATTTATAACCATACAACGTAATTATTTCATAGTCTGCGTCACTTTATAGCACATATTTTAACATTAGAAAAACAGGCAGTTGTCTCCTTATTTTCCCACGAGAACAAACGCTTCCTTAACACCACACTGACGAATGAAGATTGATCCTAAATCAGATTTTATCGTGACAATCGTCGACGTCCTCGTTTTGTAGGGGCGTACGCCCCGAGGTGGCTTTCATGTAAATCAGGGGTTGTAATTGACAACCTGGATAAATGTCTCTATCAGAGTTGACCGACAAGATTGATGGCGTCTCTACCCTCTGACATTTTTAGGTTTTAATATTACTGCAATTTTTTGTTGAAATAAGATCACAGATAAACCATAAATATAAATGTTTTGTAAAATAAAATTTGTGCTAAATAATATGTCAGCTTAGAATTATACTTTAGAAGGCGTTGGCCTATTATAACTCAAAACTCCGACTGTAACTTCAGGCATCAATATAAATTCGTTATTTTATACATTCTAGCATTTTAGCTCTTGCATACTTAAGCCAGGAACACACTTACCCGATGCTACGCCATGCGACGCTACCCGACGCCTTGCCACGTTTTGGTGCAGTGTGCACATCTATCCGACGCAAGCACACGCCGCATACAGTCCACAGCGTTTATCACAGTAATCACTATCACAATCGCAACGCATCTTTTGTTCTTAATGCACTATTTTGAGCAAAACCTTGTAATAAATCGTTAGTTAAATTTTATGAGCACAACCATCTAATAACTTGTTTGTTAAACTTATGAATTGTTGATCTCGTTTAATTTGGTTAAAATAACATGTTGTAATTAATATAACGACAAAATTACTGTACTTAGTTTGAAATAAACTACAAAAAATATGAGTATACTGTTCTGATACTACCCGACGAAAATGGTGTAATTTTACGAGCAAAACTATGAAATAAATTGTTAATTAAATTTTATGAGCAAAATCGTCTAATAAATTATTCCAATTTTAGTATATGTACCGCCGAAGCGAGTACAATAAATTGTTAGTTAAATTCATTATATCAAAAAATCGTATTCCGGTGTTTTGATTAATTTTCTACCAAACCATTAAAATTAATTTTTTAAATAAAACCTAATTAATTTTTAATTACAGTTAATTTGGTTTATATTAAAATAAGTATGTTGTAATTAATATAACGACAATAATACATGTAGTTTGAATAAAAATATGAGTTTCCGGTTCTTTTGTCTTCGACTGTACTCGATGCGACCCGACGAAAATCTGGACAGTGGGGATCGCAGAGCGTCGGGTAGGTTAGCGTGGCGTAGCATCGGGTAGATGTGCACGGGGGTAATGCAGACTTATGGAAAATCGGATTTCGGATTTGCGTCGGGTAGCGTCGCACGGCGTAGCATCGGGTAAGTGTGTTCCCGGCTTTAATAATTTCAGAATTATGCAAGAAAACCAGTAGATATCTCTCATACATTTTAGTCGACAATTCTAGTCAGCGGATATGAATTAATTACGACCAACGTACTATAAAAAGTTAAAAGTTTTTACAAACTTGTACTAAGCAACAGACTAAGATACTGCCGAGCTATCAGATTCCAATCTTTTTGTCATAGAAAAAATTCTAGATAAATTGAGGCAGGAACTTCTAATATCCTAGTTTTCTACCCTTATTGGACTGCTTATTTCCCTTTATGAGACAACAAGTGCGTTAGGGACACAACATCAGATCTAATTCTGTGCGATTTCTTCCTGTAGTCTGAGGGGTGATGAGAGCTCTAGGTCCTTCATGATCAAGCAGCCCTATCCTCGCTGATTTTCTGTCAGACGGCGAATGGCCGAAACCCGTCTGACAGAACAAAAAAAGCGACTGAAGAAACAGTATTTGTAGTTTGGTCTTTTCTAATCATTGGTCGACCAATCCTGTTTTGATCTGTCAGATGTGTTTCGGCGAATTGCCATCTTTAGCGGTGGGTCTGTGATCGCCGAGGATGGAAAACAAAATTATTAGAACAAAATGATCGGAAACGACCAAAAAACAAGTTAATCACTTCGTAGGCAGCATTCCCGTTCACATTCAGCATTTACTGCCGAAATGTGATAATATTAAATGCGCTTTGGCTGATGACATCCGGTCATCTGATCTTGATCTTTTCATGGCTAGCCGTACCATTGAACTCAATCTAAACGTGCTCTAATATTAGTGCTTCAAACCAATTTTACTTACAACTCCCAAAATAAAGCAGATGGATATTCTAAATATAGAAGACAAAAATTCTTTGTTTTCTGATATATCTAATGACTAATTAAAATAATCCCGAAATACAACATCGAAAGCCCAAGCGATACTTTTCACCCTAAAAAATCCGTTTAGATAAGTTGATTTGTATACCAGATACTTTTAATATCCTA
Organism: Cimex lectularius; assembly: GCF_000648675.2. NCBI lineage: Eukaryota > Metazoa > Arthropoda > Insecta > Hemiptera > Cimicidae > Cimex > Cimex lectularius. Next base: position 1,267,761 of record NW_019392730.1, on the reverse strand, counting down.
ATTTCCTACTAATTTCTTTCCGCTTATCACAAGAGCGTTGAGGACTCCACATCAGATATAATTCTGTGAAATTTCTCCTAGCAGTCTGAGGATGATGAACCTGCAGCTTAGCAGTTTCCGATCTTCCAGGCCTACGTTCGTTATTTTCTTTGTCAGTTTGCGAAAAGCAGAAGCTGACTTGACAGAATAAAACAGTGAGGATAGATAGGCAGTTTAATGATTAGAAACGACCAAAAATCTTCTTCTTGATTTATTGTTTCCGATCATTTGGTCTGCTTATCTCTGTTTGGGCCTGTCCCGTTTCTTCATTGTGATATAATATCTTCAGTGATTAAATTTTGAATGAATTGTTGGTTATTACAAGTGATTAGTAGCTGGCTTGCAGTTTTAGTTTTAGGTCTAAAGGATGAGAGGACCCTCCAGACCCCCTACATAACATCTTCAGTGATTACTAACCACCACTGAACATGAAAAGAAACCGAAATTATCTAAGCTGACCGAAAAAGACCGATCAGGTTTATTTTCTAGCAAACAGAGAGGAAATCTCACAAGAAACCTAACCCGTCCGATGGTGACGTACCAGTCAAAAATTGTTATTTCTCACATATAATATAACGAAGGTCTCCCCCAAGGGAGCATTTTAGATCCCTTCATGTTCACTCTACACATTCAATAATAATAAATGTACTTTGGCTAATGATATCCTGATCGCCCAATGACTCAGAGAAGAAGTACATCTATTGAGTAATATCAAACTCAATTTAAACCTGCTCCATTCTTAGAGATGACCAATTTTACCCAACACCAATGTAAATTTTCTATCTATTCAAATGGAAAACATTTCTAAGCTCTGAAATTTTGCACTACCGGGAATGCTCATATGCGAGGAAAAAGACACTATTCCTCCGTGTCCCATATGATGTTGATATTTGACCCAAATTCTAGGTTTGGAACAGTTGTGCCCGACCAAATTTCGAAGCCTTCACCAGTGTATTAATGCTTATCACGTGTAACAAAAATTATTGTCGGTAGTGGTGGAATCTCAGTAACTTCAGCATGAATCTATGTCAGATATGTTGTTTTAATTCGTGACTAGCAGGTGCTAGTCTTGTTTGACATTATGATCCCCGGAGGCGAACGGCTAGCATCTTAATGAGTTGTTTACACGTCTGACCATCGTGCGATGATGTGAACTGTACGGTGAGATCATATTATCCATTACACGAAATTGAACCTCCGTGCTACGATTATTCTTTTAAATGAAGACTGTGGGCGTGTGGCACGTCCGATCTGACGGGATGATTGCTCCGACAGTTAAGATCTGGGCCAACCTCCGCGTCCTTGAACCGGCGGAGGAAGCGAAACCCCGTACACGTATATTTTAATCCTTTTTTTCCCCAAGGGAATTTACAATTTTGGGCCGTCGCCGGGAGGATATTTATTTAAGAAAAGTTCCGAATCGTTAGCCCGGTTGGCAAAGGTGCCTTGGGACGACTCCAAAAGGTGTCACCGCGAACGCTGGAGCATCAACCGCGATCAATACAATTTTGACATAACGATGAAACCTTTTAAATCACCAAGTATGAAATAATTTCCCAACATGCACAACCGTCTTTATATTTTCCGAAAAAGCAAATAACAATAATAAAGAATGGTGAACATAGACAAAATACGAAAGCGTGAGTTTTGCAAATTGCCAAGAAATACACAGTACCGTCCCTATAATTTAATAAATACCGGATAACCGAGCTGTTTGAAGGCTGATAACCCGGTTTTACTGGATTATCGGCCTAACGGCGTGTAAATAGAGATGAGCAAGTGCCGGGTAAAGCCGGTACTAATTGAGATCATGGGAACCGAGGGGAAGAATCGGCTTTATCTACGGATTCCATCGGTTTTGTCTCTTGTCCTCCTGCATCTTCATTCAACTCTAAACCGTTTTGTTTATGATTTTTCTTTTACAAAAAATCTAATTTTTTGTATAGATATAACAAGCCGCCTAATAATATCGTTGCACGGGGTCATAATGAAACCAACGCTTATAAATGAGGATATTTATGTTGTTGAAAAAATAATTATATTAAATAAATTTAATATCTAATTGATATGCATTGTATTATTTAATTTAAGTTGGTAATTTTACTACTGCATTACTATAAGTACGTCGAAAGTAGCTGCAAGTACGCTAGTCCTTTTCGCAAAATACATTTTTTATCTTCATCCACAATATTCCATAGACATAGGCAACCAAAAACTCTCTTTCATAAAATGTTTTTATTTATAAAAAAATTGTGTATATAAATTTGGGAAATAATAAAAGTATTAATGTACAAAAAGATAAAAATAAGATAAATACTCAATACTGTAACATTATATATATGTGTTTATATATATACAGGGTGAATTGCTACTCGTGCTACAAACTTCTCCAGTAGATTCTTCACCCTAAAATGAACAAAAAAGTTCATATTGTCCATGGTCCGATTCTCAACCATTTCAGAGTAATTNAGATGTAGACAACCAAATAGATATTTTCATAAAAAGTAGTCCTAATCCAAAAAAGTGTATATAAATTTGGAAAATAATGAAATTATTAATTTACAAAAAGATAAAAATAAGTACCCAATACTGTAATGTATGTAAAATGTATTATAAACGTGTAAATAAATAAATGATAAAAAATTAACATAATGTATTGGTTAACTTGTAGAAGCCGCATAACGCCATAAGAAAGAACATTTGAAATATGGTCTATTGTGTAAATTGTAACCTTGAGTGTTTCAATTTCACTGGACATGTAAGTTACTTTTATTAATTGTTAACATGTTATTTTTTCATATTTGATTTTTTTTTTGTATTTTAAGTCTTAACAGCTGAAGAGGGGGAGCGGGCAGCACACCGAAATCGATACTTTTTTTTCTAAATGAAGACATAAAGACTACTTTTTATGAAGATGTTTTTTTTGTTGTGTAATTCTATAGAATAGAGTGGATGAAGATAACAAATTAATTTAATTTTAAAAAAATACAAAAAAAATCATCTAATATACACACACCTAACATAATCACACACACGCCTGACATATCTAACACACCTTCACAAAAAGTAGTCTTTATTTAGAAAAAAAACAGTATCGATTTCGAGGTGGTGCCCGCTACCCCTCTTCAGCTGTTAAGACTTAAAATACAAAAAAAAAATCAAATATGAAAAAACAACATGTTAACAATTAATAAAAGTAACTTACATGTCCAGTGAAATTGAAACACTCAAGGTTACAATTTACACAATAGACCATATTTCAAATGTTCTTTCTTATGGCGTTATGCGGCTTCTACAAGTTAACCAATACATTATGTTAATTTTTTATCATTTATTTATTTACACGTTTATAATACATTTTACATACATTACAGTATTGGGTACTTATTTTTATCTTTTTGTAAATTAATAATTTCATTATTTTCCAAATTTATATACACTTTTTTGGATTAGGACTACTTTTTATGAAAATATCTATTTGGTTGTCTACATCTATGGAATAGATTGGATCAATATAAAAAGTAAATTTTAATAACAACGGAATAATAAAGCAACAAAAATATAAATATAATACAGTTATTTCAATTAATTAATCTTTATGCAAGGTATTGGTTGAGATAAAAAAGTCAGTGTCACGAGCGGGATTCGAACCCACGACCCTCGACTAAATACGCCGCAGCTCTACAACTTTAGCTATCGTGACTTCGATCCACTCGGACATTAACTTCCCATCTCAAACCCACCTTTCGTATTTTCCCTCCTTTTTGACATTTTTCATTCGTTATTCGCTCAATCGGACCTCGAACTCTATTGAATATAATATAGTTTTTTTATGTTATCGTAAAAGTTACCATAAACATAATCTTTACATCAAAGTAATATTAAGTCAAAAATATATAGTTTCATTTCCTTATATTCTCTGCTGAAAATTGAACAAAAATTAAAAAATTGTTCTTTGATGGACGAAACAAAATACGACATAAAACAAAACTAACTAAATAAACTACATTTAAATGGGTTGAAAAAGTTTATCTCATCTTATAAAATAAATAAATTAATTTTACTAATAACATGGCTGTTAGAAAAGACTGAGCGGATCCAAAAACAAAACATGATTATAAAAGTTACACTAATTGATCGTTAGATTAAATAAATTAAGTATTATTTTGAATATCTAATAAAATCAAGCTGTAGATCAATAAATATTGAGTTTAGAACGTATTTATGACATAAATTATGTCACATTAAGGCAACATTGAAATCATGTTATCAACATCCTGTTCACGACCTTTTTTGAAAAAAAGATAAATCTATCGTAAATGAAAGGGCATAGGGTCGAAAATTGTCGACATTATCACACGGCTCTTGATAAATAGCTTCTTCCCTGACGCCGGCCGGAAGACAATACGAATAGCAGGTTAATGGACTGGGTGTGGCCACGACCCAGATTCTTAGGACAATTTCCTCAACTTGCTCACTAAGTCGATAACCGATCAATCCGAGCTTTTCACCTTTTTTTAAAGAAGTGAAAACACTTAGGGATGCGCCTTTAAGCGGCGACATGCTAAACCCGCGCGACTCGTGTGCGTGCGGCCTCCCAGGAAGACTGCTGATTTATTCATGCAGTACGAAGCATGTTGATCTGTTTTTTTACGCTTCCTTTCAACGTTTAAATCATTCCAATATAATCGATAGAGAAAAATATGTATGATCATGTAAAACCAAGTCTGAAATCAAAGCAGTATGTAAATAGTAAATATTTTATGTAATAACGTCTTATAAAAAAAGAAAATGATTAATATACTTTCAACTGCAATTGATAAAATTTAACTTAAATATACAGAAAACCGCATATACAATACGAGAGAGAGAGAGAGAGAGAGAGAGAGAGAGAGCGAGTGAGTGAAAGAGAAAGAAAGAGAAAAAGATGGAGAGAATAAGACAGAAAAGAGACATGGAGAAAAAAGTAAATAGGAACAAGATACCGAGAAGGGAAATGTGAGTAAGAAGGAGAGAGAGAGAGGGAGAACAAAAGAAAGAGAGGGAGGGAGGAGAAGAAGGTAAGATAGATGGAGAGTATAAGATAGAGATGAGTCAGGGAGAAAAAAGTAGATAGAAACAAGATACGGAGAACGGAAATATGAGTAAGAAGGAGAAAAAAAGAAAGAGAGGATGGAAGGGGAAAAAGTATCATAGATGAAGAGAATAAGAGAAAGATGAGGGAGAGAAAAAATAGATAGAAACAAGAGAGAGAGATAGAGAGAGAGAGAGAGTGAGAGAGAGGAAGAGGAAGGAGAGAAAGAGAGCGTGCGAGAGAGTCAGATTGTCAGTTTTACCCAACAATAAGAACTTTTTTTATTGGGAAATTATTCTATTATTTGGCGACTAATTCTACATAACTCAGTTCCAGACGTACAAATTTGCTCATAAGGGGTAGAAGTACTGTTGTGGCTTTAAAAAGTTGTTAGATTTTTTTTTCAATTCTATGGAACTGCGCCAACGGTCTGTCTCCAGCAGTCACTAATGATGTCGTGTCACTCGTCTATGTACATTAACGGGACGGCTTTGGGGTCGACTTTGAACTCGAATGGATCGAAGCGGCGAGTGCTGTTGCACCAGACCAGTGCCAGATATGTCAAGTCGTCCACGGAGGGTAAACGCGAACGGTACTTTCTCACAGTCGAGCCTTTGTTTTCGGGGCGGAATGGGCATAGGAAGAAACAACGGGAAACCGAACCGCGTCTATTTCTGGGTCCCCTTATTTGAAGAAGGCTTGTATAAACTATGCTTTCTGACGATCGCAACTTGTGGATCGCCGGCTGTTTTAACTTTAGAGCTTGGCTGGCCCAGTTTTATAAAGAAACGCAGAACCCACAACTTTTGAACGAAAATACTTCAAACCTAACGGCCTGTTTTGTTTGTACTACTGCATTTGAAATGACTAAAGCAGGTAAAAATGAAAACAATACAAACAACTTTTTTTGTTGCTTTCTTTTTTAAATTTTTAGGATAAATGTATAAAATACATAAACATAAAATATCACACAACAAGAAAAAGTGGGCTTATGTTCCTTTCATTTTCTACATTTTACTCGTGGCATCATTTCGCATTTCTTCTCATGGTCCTCCTACGAATTCAACACTCAATCGGTTTATTTGATTATATATGCGATTTCATTTAAATGAATTAAATGAAAACCTTTCACTGGTAAAATAATAAATAGTTAGTAAAATAATTGGACGCCAACGAAGAAAAAAATATATAAAAGAATAAAAGAGACAATAGAAGGAGGAATGGCTCAGAGAGAGAGAGAGAGAGAGAGAGAGAGAGAGAGAGAGAGAGAGAGAGAGAGAGAGAGAGAGAGAGAGAGAGAGAGAGAGAGAGAGAGTACTTTAACATATCGAGATAACTTGCATAACACGTATTTCATCAAAATCAGTAAAAACAATTGAAGTATGACGTTTCGCGAGAACAGATTTAAGAAAAAGTTACAAGAGATATAAACAATGACAGAGATAAAGATAGATATGATAGAGATAGAAAGATAGACTAAGAGAGAAGAGATTGAGTGAGGAAGACAAACAGAGGCAGAAAGTGTCTCACTAGACATCAGGAAAGAATGTAAGATACAGATAGAAAGATAACCAATATTGCCAAAGAGGGAAAGATAGAAGGAAAACATAGAGAGAATAAAAAAGAGAACTAACAAGGGGTAGAATGAGGGGAGGGAGAAAGAAAGAAAGAGAGAGGAGGAAGAAGAAGAAGAAGGAGAGGGAGCGAGAGAGAGAGAGAGAGAGAGAGAGAGAGAGAGAGAGAGAGAGATTGAGAGAGAGTTGAATAAGAGTGTCCATTTTACTTCATAATAAGAAGGCTAATTTTTCGCAACTTGGATCCGAGCGAAGTTTTTTAAAATTACAGTTTAGGTAGTCAACACAAAAACTCAGAATTTCGACTCAAAGGCACTGCGGTCATGGGTTCGATTCCGACCATTTTTAACTTTTTTTTTACAATTGCATTCTTCGACGCAACAAGTAAAACATATAATATTTATATATTAACGGTAGCATGAAAGCTTGAACAGCTATCATCCAGTGATGGTAGCCCTTAGTACATCAACACGATGAAGCGAAGAGCTTCTGTTGGGATTATTAGATAATGAGGTGAATGACAGGTTTATGACGAAAGGGTTCGGATGGTGGGGCAGTTTGGATGGAACGTTTTGTAGGGGGATTGGACTAGCTCGGTAACAAGAGGGATATTTAGGTCGGTATGGATGGTGGGATTGGATTCGATTGAGGTTGGAACGCTTAGCAGTCCCGTAAAATTCTAGTCGATATGTCCAAATGGGGACCAGGAGGGCAATGTAAAGTGTATGAGTGTAAATGTGAGAGTTTTGATCGTCTGTCGAGTAGTCGTTTAAGCACACAGATAAGTAAATACCATCCCATCCATAACCATCCCTTCCCCATAAAAATCTGATTACTACATAAGTTCTCTGGCTAACATTGAAAATATAAAACCATTAAAAATAATACATTTTAAAAACTCGTGATTTGCCCACAAGCAAGTTTTGGAATCACGAACTTGTGTGTCGTTATCTTCAGTAAATATCAGTTCTCTGATATAGTAAATAAACCGCTCCAGTGAGCACTTCAATATTTGCAAGGAGCTTAAACATGGCACAGTGATCTTTAATCAGCAGAATGACTATTGTAAGGGTGGACTTAACAAAGTTCCACCGGTTTTCTAAAGTCGCCATTGCGGATCGAGAAGGAATTTAAAATTAAATAAATCTACAGTTACAATGTGTTCTGATCGTTTAATCACACCTAAACAGGCTCTTTTGAAAAATGAGAAAAACTGTTGATCACCCCTATCTCAATTTCGATTCTAGATAGGTCGGAGATTAATTGGAGTAAATTTTGGCCTTGTCTCAAACCGTGCGTTTCCACCAGTTGGCTAAACAAGCAATTAACGTCGTGATTTATAAAGCGATATTTTACCGTCGCGCGTTGGATAGGAAAAAGTTGAAACATGCTAGGAAGTGTGTAAGATAGGCCGGATTAAAAGAATGTACCATTAGAAGAGTAAAGAGTCAGCCAGAGCCATTATTGGATATTATCGCCTGCCGGTTCTTTATTCACAATTAGCAGCCGACGGTGGGTCGACCCTCGCCGAGGAATCTCCCTTAACGAGCATCTCTAATGCAGCCTCCGGGCCGATATTTCAAATCGGTAATGGCTTCATCCATGAGACGCCGAGGCACAAGTCGTCCTAACGGCAAATTGGATACAATTATCCGACTCCTCTCGTTCCCAATATAGTCGGAAGGCTGTTTCCTACCCCACGGACTTGAGTACTCCATGTTGAAATCTAACAAAATTGTTCATCCATATAAAGACAGCACAGCAGCTCCATAAACACGATTTCTGTGTCTGTTATAACCACCATGTACAATTGTTTCAATTAAGGTTTTTATGTAAAGTATTGGTTGAATAAAAAATTTAGTGATACGAGCGGGATTCGTGGGTTCGAATCCCGCTCGTGACACTAACTTTTTCATTTTAACCAAAACCTTACGTAAAAAGATTAATTAATTGAAAGAAGTAATTTGGTCAATAGACGACTAAATATAATGGATCTGTAATTGTATTTAAGTTTGTTGGGCAGACCACTGATTTTTTTATAGGATGGACAAATATAATTAACACTCAACAGGACTGTTGCAGTATATGTTCAACAATCTACAATCTAAATAATAAAATTATACAATAAAGAGCAAAAAAATTGAATTACTATTTCAAAAATATGAATTGCTTAGCTGACAAATGGCGTGACCTAAGACAGTGACAGTCCTTGCATTCAAATCACACAAATAATAAAAACCTAAGTTGTAGATATTTATCCATGAATACAGCAATAAATTAGTTTTATGGAGATGTAATTGATTGTACTTACAGCAGATTGTTATATCACGTAATTTATGGACCATTGTTTCCACTGTTCTGTCCTCAAAGTTCAACGGTGAGTCCTAATTTATCGAGAAATTTGATTATTCAACAGGGTATAATGGTAGAATGGAATTTCCCCGCGAATAAGATCTTTGGTTTTTTTTTTTCCTCAGGCGTTTTACAGAACATTTACACGTGATGGTTGATGGCAATCTTTTTCAGGTGCCTATTCAGTCTTTCCTTTCAAATCTACCAAAAGGGATTCTTGGATTGTTCACAAATAATGGATTTACTCGATTTCATCCTGCTTTCTCTGATAGTATAGAACCCGATGCCGCAAAAGGGTGGAGGGGTTCTGGTCATAAAAATTGCATGGTAGTCTGATTAATGCAAGAACTCCTTGGATTCCCACTCGTCTTCTTATCCCAATTTTCCCGCATGTCATGGAACCAAGGAAAGAGTGGTTCTGTTTTTCCATATTTACCCTAATTACAGACTAATTCGGAACAAGTGTCAAGCTGATATTATTCAATGTTCTGATGACTGCTTGACTATCAGAAGATGTCTCTTTTTTATTCACTGTTCAAATAGAATTGAGCGAATCTCAATTTTAAGAAAACTGTCTTATTGGAGGATTTAGGTGTACACATTCACAAACTCTGGGCACAATAGTATTTCTTATATCCGGCCCGTGGACTCTAATTACTTAATTTTGGTACCAAATTCATATCTCTGAGGTTATCTTCTTTGCCCTAGTAGGTCTCCCATCCCCTCCATTTTGTTGCCAAAGTTTGTCTAGTAGTTTGTATTCAAACATCTTGTTTAAGTCATCACACAGACCCATGAGTTGAATATTCTTTCAATACGAGGTCTTATCGATATCATTTTATTCATTTGATATGGGATTAGACCTAGTCTACAATGCGGGACACTTTCCGCTTTTTATAAGCTTTTTCCACGTCCAGAAAGAGTCAAATACCCTCAAATTTATACAAAATAGTATTCGTAACCTATTGAAATCAAACTGTGTCTGAAATATTTTATGACCGAAAAGTCCAATTACATGTGGCACTTACATTCACTAATTTCGTGGTCCGCTTGACCAATTAATATATTACAATTAATTAAGGTTTTTAGTTGAGATAAAAAAGTCAATGGCACGAGCGGGAATCGAACCCACGATCTTCGGCTTGATACGCCGCTACTCTACCACTTGAGCTATCGTGACTTCGATCCACTCGGACACTAACCTCCCATCTCAACCCCACCTTTTGAATTTTCCCTCCTTTTTGCCATTTTTCAAATGTCGTGTAATCGGATTGGATTCTCGACGACAAATGAAATGGCCACGGAGAGCTTTAGTTGAAAAATGGCGAACAGGAGGGAAAATTCAAAAGGTGGGGTTGAGATGGGAGGTTAGTGTCCGAGTGGATCGAGGTCACGATAGCTCAAGTGGTAGAGCAGCGGCGTATCTAGCCGAAGATCGTGGGTTCGAATCCCGCTCGTGCCATTGACTTTTTTATCTCAACTAAAAACCTTAATTAATTGTAATATATTAATTGGTCCAGCGGGCCACGAAATTAGTGAATTTAATATTTGAAAATGAAGTATACTTTACTAAAGCTCTCCGTGGCTATTTCATTTGTCGCCGAGAATCCAATCCGATTACACGACATTTGAAAAATGTCAAAAAGGAGGGAAAATTCAAAAAGTGCGGTTGAGATGGGAAGTTAGTGTCCGAGTGGATCGAGGTCACGATAGCTCAAGTGGTAGAGCAGCGGCGTATCAAGCCGAAGATCGTTGGTTCGAATCCCCCTCGTGCCATTGACTTTTTATCTCAACTTTAGGTTTGCACTCTAATGCATTTTTTTCTTTCCAGGTTTGCATAAAACCTCTAACCAACCTAAACCAATATTTCACACTGGAGAAACAGATAAGAATGGAAGAGCACCTTGACCTGATAGATCTATTATGCATCTATACATTTGCTAAAGGTCATTAGACAATTTTAGGTCGTTGATCAAGTTTCTTACAAGTTAGCTAGTGGTTTTTTTCTGTAGGAGACTGAACTGGAAGTTTTTTCTCTTAACAGAAGAAATCTACGCCTAGATAAACACTCACAGTATCACAGTTCCACGGTTTCTTTCTTTTCATATTGCAGACTAAAAGACAGTATAATTATAATTTTTTTTATCTTTTAAAGTATTAATATAAAATGGTTTATGCTGAACTGGCGTAGGGTCACTTACTGGGTCTGTCTTTATTCGCAAGTTTGTTCTTTCTCAAACGCGTTTCGGTACTGCGCCATCTTCAGTGAGGAACTACAGTTGGGAATGAGACAGACCCAATAAGTGATCCTACGAGATTCATATTGAGTTCACCTACTCATAGACCAACAACCCATCATCAACTCTAAAATTGTTTACACAAATAAGAAGCTACCAATGTATAGATGTAGAGGAGTTTAACAGTCCCACAGGCAAGAAGTAAGAATACGTCCCTTTGAATTGTTAACCATTCTCTATTAGTCACTTCGGTCAAAAAAGATATTAGTAGACTATTAAGAAGTCAAAGACAGAATTAGAAAAGTCAGAAAAGTACGTTTCCATAATTTAAACAACGGGTTACTGACGCGAATTGGCAAAGCTGATGGTCAAACAATTTAGCATAAATATAGCAGTTAACATGAAATTACCACAAAAATAATGACAAGACTGACATTTTCAGCCATATTGAAATCATAAACAGGATTCCGCAAAAGTGTATTTTTTATTTTACAAACGCCTACTCAGTGTTTCATGATATAATTAATATCAGTCTTCAATGACATAATTTTTCATTAAAAATCAAGAACGCATAATTTGAAAAATCCCATGGTCTTATATATGAAATTATATAATTTAGTTATAACTTTAGAAAAATAGCTCAAAGATTTGTGACCAAAAGCTCCTTTTTGACTAGTCATTACAGAGTTTTACAATACATCCTAAAAAAATGATTAAAATGTTGAAACAAATATTGACATTGTTATATTATTGGGTTGTCCGGAAAATAATGCAGGATTTTGGTATTAAACAAAAAAAAAGAAACTAGTTACTTTAAAGCAATGTTCTTTAATCAAANCCGGACAACCCGATACGTCCATAACGAAAATTTCTGAAAGCCCCTTGAACTGATTCGAGTTAATATAAGAAGGGTATAAAACCGGAAAGAAAAATTGAGCAAATTGTCTGAAATTGACTGACTCGAATAACTGAGCAAATCTGGCTAGAACATGTCAAAGTTAGTAAAAAAATATTTACAACTTACGAAATTCAACACCATCTAATCTATGGATAATGTGATAATTTTTTAATAAAATAGTGATTGAAGAATATAATTTGCTTCAGATGAAATCAGAGAAAATATAAATATTATGTATTATTCATTAAACGTTAGACAGGATTAATATCTTTTATAAATTAGTAGAGCCAAAGGTTAATCACAGTTTTGACAAGATTTACCGCATCTTAAAAAATATTCAAGATCTAAGACAATGAAACAATGAACGATTGTTTCTGGAGTATGGAGAGGCAGAAAGAAAATCCAGTTGCAAACTAGTTTCTTGGGGTGTTAACGTGATTTTTTTTGTTAATGCGTTTGGATTTTTTGCTTTATATAGTGTCAATTCTTTCGCAGTTTTGTGAGAAAGTGAGTTTCCATCGCGTTAAAAAATTAAAAAACCTTGATTTTCCTGATGATGCTGTGAATACCTTTCTGCGGGTTATTTCTATATTGTATGAAAAAATATTATGTATTCTAGGCATATGTTAGGCCTTAGCAACTATTTTTACCCTGATTTTTTGTAAATACAATCAAGTTATAGCTTAATTTTTTGTTTTCTTTCACTCTACAGGATATGATTAACTGGTGATTATTGTAAAGACAAAAAAATGCACATTCATGAGTATCTCGCCATTGGAAATGCATCTAGTCCGGCCATCCGGAGAGTTAGACCAAATCTTTTTAGCTCTTGAGCATCTAACGAAAAATAAAAGTTTACAAATCTTCCTTCTTTTCTACAAGTTCTGAAGAAGTCGCAGTCCAAAAACAGTAGTAAACGAACAAAGGAAAACATTATTTTGATAAAAGTTTAGGTATCTTGGGTTTTTTCACAAAAATGCCGAAATTAGAAAATATAAGGGAAAAAAGTTAAACTCACCCTGAATTCTCCACCCCACGATCAGACGTTTTTCTTTTTTTCTTATTAAAATTAAATTTTTCCACATGTATTTTATTTTCTTTTATGTTACAATTACCAAAACGATTTACAAATTATGTAAACGAGTCTAATGGCAATCTACATACAATCAGTATGCTCACTGTATTATATATGAAGAGGAGAACCTGGGACGTTTTTTTTTAAATTTTCCAATGTTCAAAACCTCAACATCAAAGAACATAAATTTCATTGTTTTTGTAAATAATTAACTAGTGCTAAAATTAATACAAAAAAACCAGGCTTCTATGTTTGTGGCGATATATATGTTATATATTGTATGTTGTGTATCTATTCTTAAATTGACAACCTGAGGTACTAACAAGAAGCTAGCTTTTTAAAATAACTACGTAATATACAGGTAAAAGCAGAGAGTCAGTAACCAGATCGAGATGCTCAAATGGCTGCAGTTCAATACAAAATACGCGAGAAAGACAGGAGAGAGAAGGAATACACGCGGAGGGCCGGCGATGACCTCAGCTGTTTGTCGGCCCATAAACCTTCCACTTTATATATATAATACAAAAAAACGTAATCCAAATATAGTTTAGTTAAATTGACAATATATATGCAGACTGTTTTTCATTACAAATTTTAAATTTTTATAAAAATTTGAATTCTTTTGAAACGAGAAAAAGGAGTGTTTTTATTTAGTCTGACCATTTCTTACTATTAATAATTGTTTTTCTAATCATTGTCATGATTATTTCAGGGTGATAGTGGGAGCTCCTGAAGCCCAGAGCAACCAGCCGAACGTTGCGAACGGCGGCGTCGTCTACCAGTGTCGAGTAAATAGCGGCTTCTGCAGGCCGATCGTGTTCAACGCAGACGGTAAGTCCATTGTTGTCTATACAGTAGTTCGACCTGATAAAAATGTCTAAAGACCGAGACCATCACTCCCAAAGAGAATGATTTATGCAAATCCACCATATGTCCGTTCACCCGTCCGTCGGATCGTTATAACTCTATGACGGATGAGCGACCATCAGGTCTGCAATCGACACCATGTCATTAAAGCATTACCTAGCCGAAATGGCACCGTATCCAATCATTGAGCTATTCCGACGATCGTTAAGTATTGACAAAACCGGAAGCATGAGTGATGAGGACCGCGAACCGACACATCCCCTTTAAACACGATGAAAAATACTCAACTTAATGATCCTACCGTACAAAATAAATAAGAAGGCCTTTCAGAATTAAGTGGACTGCTCGTAAAACCAATTATAACACTTGTTTCTGCTTTGTAAACATAAATTATATTTAATATAACCAGAACAGCCTTCAACATTACAATTTTATCCATTACATCTCGTGGTCCGATTGGCCAAATAACAATTAATCTTAATGTAAGGTATTGGTTGTCATCAAAAAGCGGGATTCGAACCCACAACCTTCGGTTAAATACGCCACTGCTCTACCATTTGAGCTATCGTGACTTCGGACCACGAAATCAATAATTTAATAAGTAAAATGAAGTATATCTTCATCATTAAAGCTCTCCGTGGCCATTTCATTTGCCGCCGAGAATCGAATCTTGATTACACGACATTTGAAAAATGGCAGAAAGGAGGGAAAATTCAAAAGATGTAAATTCAATAGTAGAGCAGCGGCGTATTTAGCCGAAGATCGTGGGTTCGAATCCCGCACGTGACTGGCTTTTTTATTTCAACTAATACCTTACATAAAGATTAATTACAATGTGTGGTGATTAGTGACCGTTAGTCGATATTTATTTAGAAATCGTGAGATGCGGTCTGGTGTGATGTACGGTTTCAGAAAAACATTTTCTTTATCGTGCCAACGTTTCGATCTTTATTGTGTAATTGTGCCATTCTTGCGGGTCGTGGCACTCTCAACACGACACGCAAGAATGGCACAATTACCCAGAAGACAAACACTTTGAGCCCTGAAGATGATCTCAATAAAGATGCCAACGTTTCGATCTTTATTGAGATCATCTTCAGGGCTCAAAGTGTTTGTCTTCTGTGTAATTGTGCCATTCTTGCGTGTCGTGTCGAAAGTGCCAAAAGTGAAGATGATCTCAATAAAGATCGAAACGTTGGCACGATAAAGAAAATGTTTTTCTGAAACCGACATCACACCAGACCGCATCTCACGATTTCTAAATAAATATTAATTACAATTGTATATTAAAACCGATCAGTGATTATGCCTGAACTATAAAAAAGGTGGTTGGTCTATTTTGCCACTTGATTATCTACTTGCAATGTTTCATAATTTTTTATCTATTTATATTTATTTATCTTAAAACGCCTCCTTTATTAATTCCTTCTAAGTCAGTTCTGACAGCGATATGATGTCATTTTATATTGAAAGGGAATGCTCCCGATTGCGAGGAAGGTCGGAGGTCGCCCTGCAGCCCATCAGAAACCGTTGAGCCGGAAAGCTACCTCGGCCGGCAGCTCTTATTCTATTTATGTTTCCTTCACATATCCCATTGTTCGTGGTCGGAGACCGTGCGATGTCTTAAATTAGCCACTCTCGGTGCATACAAGTCATAAGGGAGGAGTGCGTCTGCGTTACGATTCCGACGGCTGATCGGATATGGCGAAACCCACCTGAATTTACATATGGTTAGAAGAGTACGTAATTTCCATTTCATTTCTCGCATAGCCATGTTTACAAGGATTCACTTTGCTAACTATAAATTACAAAGACACTGTTCGAAAAATGTATAAATTGAGGTCTTTGATGTGATAAAAACTCCACTTTACCCTGAATTACGATAGTATAAGTCGATGAAAATTCACCCTTAAAATTCCAGATTAGGTAGACATCTTCAATAAGCTTTTTGCCTTTCTCCCCTTTTTTTGGCCTTTCACTCCTTAAATCCCTGCTGTTCCGCCATCTGACTACAATATGTACTTTAGATGTCAATGTCAGATCTTTTAACAGAGGGATGACATGAAAACTTTAATATGAAATTTCGAATTGGGGTTTACTCTGTACTCGTAAGACTGTAAATGTACAGGTAGGCAAATAATGGCAAAAATATATTTGTTAGGAAGACGAATTACGAAAACTAATTCGTTCTGCATTTTTATCAGTTTTGATGCACAAAGACATAAGTTGTATGTGAAGAAGAAAGACAGAGAGAGAAGGAATGAGATTAGAGACATAAAGAGGAAGAAAAAAAAAGAAAATGCAACAACGAGAGTGGGAGAGTTAAAAGAAAGATGAATATGAGAGAGGAGTGAATGCGTGGTGTGAGGGGGCGAGAAAAAAAGCAAATAATAGAGAGAGGGGGAAATGAGAGATAGGAAGAGAGAGAGAGAGAGAGAGAGAGAGAGAGAGAGTGAGAGAGGGAAGGAGATTTGAGGCATAAAGAGGAAGAAACAAGAGAAAGAGCAAGAACGAGCGAGTAATCCGTGAAAGTGAATGGTGAGAATGAGGTTCAATAAATGAAGCAAGAAAAAGGAAGAAAAAGATAGAAAGATCAAGAAGGACGTGTAAATATGTAAAGAGAAAAAGGCGAGAGTGTAAGAGATTAGTGAGGTGAGACAAAAAGTGTGAGATAGAGGGGATAGGGGATAGGGATAAAAGTGGCGGTCACAAGGCATACTGCACCTCGACCTGAATAGAACTATTGTATTCCCTTGCCAGCTTCAGGTTATTAACCAGCCTCCACACCTTTTCCAGCGGCCCCTTAGTGTAGGATCTTGCTTGTGGTTTTTCTTGTCCTAGCTGCAAGAACCTGAACCTTCACAGAAACATAAAATGTTTTCTGCGGTCTCCTCCTCTTCCTGGAAGTATGTGCACAGTGTTTCTTTTGTCTGTACTCCTATGCGGTGCATGTGCTTTCTTACGTGGCCGTGTCCCGACAGTACTACCCACTCTATGTGGAACCACGGCGACGACGGGTGGTANGTGCGGACGTTAAAGATCCTCTTGTCTTGTTGACGATGAGTAATCGGGAACGCAATGTCCCGACAGTAGACTAACCAGAATCCTGGTACGGTTAGTGTTGTCTTCCAGTAATTATTTTGTAAGTTTTGTGAATGGTCCTTCTACAATCTCTTTGCGTGCCTCATACCTGTGGAATTATTCCACCTCGTTTTGGACTCATTAAGTATCCATTTTAAGATGTATCCTCTTTTGTGGCAGGCTGCTAAGCCGCAGTAGGGTTCTGGGCCACCTTTTTGGCCAATATGTCAACCTTTTCGTTGCCTCTATGACCCAAATGTCTACGGACCCACGCCAGGGTCAGGTCATTAGTGTCACTGACTTCCGTCCTAAGTGCTGCCTGGCTTTCAGAGAAAATGGCCATCTTCCGGGAATGTATTCCTAGCCTTTTTTTCTGGCGCATTGTTCAATCGCTATGCTTTCAGACTGGAAAACTGTAGCATATTTACCTCGGCTTAGGGTTCATCCAGATACCCATTTCCCGTACCCTTGTCGGTTTTGAAGCCGTGAGTATCCCAGTAGGGGTTTGCCTTTAGCGGTGTTCCTTAACCCATTCTTCCCGTTCTGGTTTTAGTATTTTGTACGTTTTAGTAAAGGTGTACTTTGGAGTAATGGCATCAATTTGCATGCCTAGTATGGCATCTGTCTGTATCTCCTCCTGTGAGATAGATAAAAGTAAAGAAAAGAGTGTGAGATGTTGTATGTATGATCGAAATGTTCAATTTTATGTGAGAGAGGGATAGAAAAAGTGTCAGATCGATAGAAAGTGAGAAAGAAAGCTTTGGACAAGAGCATAATAATCATTCGTAAATTTAATTAACTAATTTGTTCACTAGCTAGCAATAACTAATTAATTTACAATATTCCTAATAGACAGTGGAAACTTGTAAAACCTTTTTTATTTGATTAATGGAATGATAAGACCGACCATATATAACTCGTAAGAAATACGATAGCCATAAATAGTTCAAGGTTAGAATGTGTATATAAATAGTCACTAGCTACATTTCGTTTATTAATCATGTATAAAATTACCCGTACAACAAAAATATACACTGATTAACAAAATTCAAATAATTATTTTGAGCGGTTCAGTCGTTTATATATTATATGCCAACTAAAATTATTGGACGAAACAAACTTGAGGATTCTCACCCCGGAGACCACAAGAGGAAATTGCACTATTTTGTGGATGAATGCATATAAATATATCAACAATCCAACGGTGTAATGGACGGAAAATCAGCGTTCCTACAAATTTAATCAAAGACTGTTCATTGCTTGAATTGGAAAACTCATCTTCGACTACAATTTCTGATCCGATAGCTGAATGTTGTTTGCTACATATTGTGTCACATGAGTTCAATCCTTGTTTCTTTGTTAATCATATGAAAAAGTACTTAATTTAATTCAATCGGGGCATTCTAAAGAAGTGTATTGTTTGGCGATTTGAGAGGGGATTTTATTGTTCCTAAATAAGTGGTTCCAATTGTATTCCAGCTGTAACACTAATGGCGAATAAGCGTCGTTAATGAAACGAACATCCTGGACCGCGAAGATTGATCTGGCCGACTATCGCGAGAGAAAAAGAACCGGAATTGATTTATAATGGAAATGAACCTGGGAGAAATTGATTTTGTGAGCAGTGGCGCAAAAGGTATGAACCGAGGTATAAATCATCCGGGGATGACGTTACCGGCTAACCGGATGACCCGAGGATGTTTTTGATTAATCGCGCGGGCTCCTAGGAGTCTAGAAGGCGCTCATCGTTTGAGAAGAGGGTTCGGAAAGATTTGGATACGCGATCAAATCTGATAGATCAAAAAACAAAATTTAAACGACTCACATTCTTCCGGAAAACGTATAAGATTAACTATCACTCAGGTGGAATGGCCTAACATAAATCCTTTTCTTAGAACCTACGCGCTAAGTAGTATACATTAATTCTGAATACGGCAAAAGTAGTAATAGTAACTGATAGTAATAGTAACCATAGTAATTGTTGATTACAGGGTACAGAAAGAAAGGAGAATGATAAATAGATAGTGAGAGATAAATAGAAAAATTATACAGAGATGGAGAGAGAATGCGAGAGGATAGATAGTGTAGAGATACAGATGGACAAACAGAGATAACGATAGATAGAGAGAGCGGTAGGGAGAATAAGAGAGATCAAGCAATAGAAAGAGGTTAATGAAAACGTGCATGTGTGTACAAGAGAGACAGAAAAAGAGCAAGTAAAAGAGCGAAAGAGAGAGAATGAGTGAGTGAGTGAGTGAGTGAGTGAGTGAGTGAGTGAGNAGAAAGAGAGTAACAGAGCGGAAAAAATGTGAGAGATATCGTGCGAGTCTGTATGTGGTATGGATAAAAAATAGCAAGAAAGAGAGAGAAATACATATGCGAAAAAGTGTGTGATATAGAGAAAAAGAGAGTGAGACAAAGAGAGAGGGAAATGTGGGAGAAAGTGTGAGATATGTAAAAAGAAGAAGAAAGCGAGAAAGACTTAGAAATTGAGAGAAAGAGAGAAACAGGGAGAGAGAGAAAGATAACGAGGTTAATGAAAACGTGCTTGTGTGTCTGAGAGAGAGAAGAAGTAGAAGAGAGAAAGAGAGAGCGTGATACAGACAGACAACGGGAGGGAATATGAGGGGGATGGAGAGAGAGAGAGAGAGAGAGAGAGAGAGAGAGAGAGAGAGAGAGAGAGCGAGAGAGGAAAAAATGTGAGGGATATTGTGCGAATCGGTATGTAGAATAGAGAAAAAATAGCAAGAAAGAGAGAGAAATAAATATGCGAAAAAGTTTGTGTGATATAAAGAAAAAGAGAGTGAGACAAAGAAAGAGGTGAATGTGAGAGAGAGTGTGTGTGAGATATACAAAAAGAGCAAGAAAGCGAGTAGGAGTTAGAAATTAAGAGAAAGCGAGAAATAAGGAGAGAGAGACAAAGAGAAAGTAGTGCGGGAAATATATGTGTAACTTAGAGAGAAAAAGAGTAAAATTTGTAAATCAAGTAATGACGAGTAGTAAGATGAGAGAGAGACAAAAAGAGACAGAGGTAAGGAGAGAGACAGTAAGAAAGAGAAAGTTAGATGGCGGAAAGAGATGTGAGATAGAAAGAGAAAAATAAGAAAAAAGTGTGAGAGATAGAAAGCGACTATCACTTAAGAAAAACCACATTTTTATGCGTTACGACATAATGTTATGCATGAACATCATATCGTAATATTAATCCATTTACGGCTTCGTATTCAATTGACCAAGTTACATCTTTCAATCAATTAATTATTCTTGCTAAGGTCTTGGTTGAGATAAAAAAAGTCAGTGTCACGAGGGAGATTCGAACCCACGACCTTCGGCTAAAGGCCCACGCCGCTACTCTACCACTTGATCTATCGTGACTTCGGACCAACTCTCCATCTTATCCTACAACCGTTCGAATTTTCCCGCTTTTTGCCATTTTCAATTTTTTATCTCAACCAAGACCTTAGAACGAATAATTCATTGATTGAATGATGTAACTTGGCCAATTGACTACGAAAACGTAAATGGATTGATATTTAAAAATTAAAATAAGTATCACTTCACTAAACAGCTCTCCGTGGCACTTCATAAGTCGCTGAAAATCCAACCCGATTACACATTTGCAAATGGCAAAAAGAGAGAAAACTCGAACGGCTGTAGGTTGAGATGGGAAATTGGTGTCCGACTGGATCGATGTCACGATAGCTCAAGTGGTTAGAGCAGCGGCGGATTGAGCCGAAGGTCGTGGGTTCGAATCCCGCTCGTGACACAGACTTTTTTATCTCAACCAAGTCCTTAGAAAGAAAAATTAATTGATTGATCTCGTAAATTGGAATGGCTGTTCCGATTTTTTGTAAATAATAAGTTGCTTGTAGAGTTTGGACTAGTAGTAATCATTAATTCCGTTCAGAACTATTCCGATTAAAAAAATATGTTAAAGTTTCTTTTTAACTTATGTAATCCACCATCTTTATTTTTAAGATTATAGTGATATCAAAAATCACATCGTTTTGTTGAGAACTTTTTTTTCTTTGAAAAATATAAAAATGGCACTTGTATGACTATACCGAATTGATGTAATCTCCTCAGCTCGATTCCCTCCTTGAAACTTTAACGACCTACAGTTTTCATGAATCATAGGACCCGCCCAAGGGGGATGACATTACGATCGACTTTTTTACGACTCGTGTTTAGCCACGAGTAGTGCAAAAGATTTCGTATTGTCTGATAAAATGTGTTGGCGGGATTAGCGCAAAACGCTGATACCGTCTTTCGCCTTCGGGAGAAAGAAAAAAGTCCGCTCTCGATAAGAATGCAGATGAACATCTCAGACAATGGTCTTTGTTTCATAAGTACGACCTATAACTCCGACAGACGTCTGACTATATCAGGAAGGCAAAACGCCTATTTCTCCATTAAAAAAAAAATCTAAATAAATGCGTGTCGGATTTTTAGAATTTTTTCCTTTAAAGGACCGGCAAAGCGGGAATATTTACAACGGCATGATACGTGATAAATAACGTTGTAAAATTATAACAGGCAGTTTACGTCTGAATTAAGAGAGGGACAGGTGAGACAGATCGTATCTAAAGCACAAGGGAAAGACTCCGCAAATCATATCAAGACGACATTTACAAGAGGATAAAACAAACATGGAATTCGCATTAAGATTTATCCCAACTCGTCCATTTCTTCGTTTTGGACCAATCCATTATAATTCTCCTTAAGCGTTATTGCGGTACTTTATATATCCATATCATATCAATAATTTGTACTGCGATGACTCATCGAACATCTCTGTCACAAAAACCATATAAAATTATGTTTATAGGATTGTAGTTTGAAATAATCGGCAATAACATTGATAATCGTCGTTAGAAATATACAAAAAGAAGCAAAAAGTATCTAAACTTCTTTTTCAACTTTTATGTAAGGTATTGGTTGAGATAAAAAAGTCAGTGTCACCAACGGAATTCGAACCCACGACCTTCGGCTAAATACGCCGCTACTTACGACTTATGAAGTGGCCACGGAGAGCTGTTTAGTGATGTGATACTTCTTTTACTTTTTAAATATTAATCCATTTACGTTTTAGTAGTCAATTGACCAAGTTACATCTTTCAATCAATTAATTATTCTTTCTAGGTCTTGGTTGAGATAAAAAATTGAAAATGGCAAAAAGAGGGAAAATTCAAACGGTTGTAGATTGAGATGGAGAGTGGGTATCCGAAGTCACGACAGCTCAAGTAGTAGAGTAGCGGCGTCGTGCCTTTAGCCGAAGGTCGTGGGTTCGAATCTCCCTCGTGACACTGACTTTTTTATCTCAACCAAGATCTTAGCAAGAATAATTAATTGATTGAAAGATGTAACTTGGTCAATTGAATAGGAAACCGTAAATGGATTAATATTGCGATATGATGTTCATGCATAACAATATGGTTTTTCTTAAGTGATAGTCTCTTTCTCACTCTCGCACTTTTTTCTTATTTTTCTCTTTCTATCTCACATCTCTTTCCGCCATCTGACTTCCCCTTTCTCACTGTCTCTCTCCTTCCCTCTCTCTCTCTTTTTGCCTCTCTCTCATCTTACGACTCCTCATTACTTGATTTACAAATTTTACTTTTTTTCTCTCTATCTTGTACACACTTTTTCCGGTATTCGAACCCACGACTTCGGCTAAATACGCCGCTGCTCTACCACTTAAGCTATCGTAACTTCGATCCACTCGGACACTAACTTCCCATCTCAACCCCACTTTTTGAATTTTCAATTAATTCAAAATGAAGTATACTTCACTAAAGCTCTCCGTGGCCATTTCATTTGTCTCCGAGAATCAACTAGATTACACGACATTTGAAAAATGTCAAAAAGGAGGGAAAAATCTCTCAGACACCCATCCCAACCAACCTTTCTAATTTTCCCTCATTTTTGCCATTTTTATCTCAATCAACCAATACCTTACATAAATATTAATTAATTGAAAGATGTTATTTGGTCAATCGGACAACGAAATCTAATGATTTTTTTTTTTTTTTACGATGCATCTTTCTGAACTTTAATGTGTTCTTATTCTGTTGAGCGAGTGAAGTTGATCCAATGGTTAAAAATAGTCGGTTATCATGTATAATGCAACTTAGCAAATTTGTGAATTATCATATCAGGTCATCGACTCGAGCGAGCAGAAACCTGTATGTGTCATCATAAGATGAAGCCTCGTTAGTAGATAAAACATCCTTTCTTTTGTTTTTCAAATCCAAGAGCGAAACTTAGCCCAACTTAAACAACATCGGAAGATTCAATACAGCAGAAAAACACAAAACATTTAAAATCTCAAATTTACATACAGCATAAACATTCACTCTCTATCTCTGCCTAGGTCAGGCATGGACATCTGTTTTGCCCCCAGGCCGGTTTGGAAAAAAAAAATATTTTCACGGGCAGGACGAAATGTTAATATCGAGGATTGGCCTGATATATAAAGCGAATAGGTTAATCTTCTAACAAATAATTTTCTTGCTGTTCATCAACCTTCTGACTTGTAACAAGAATTCTGATTGATTCTCTGCAGAGGAAAAAAGCTTTAAGGCGTTATCTGGATGAAGGGATGCTTGAAAACAATAAATGTTTTGACAATTAAAATTGCAAAATGTTAAGCAAAACATCTTTAAGTTTAACCAAATTTTATTATGAAATTTGTTTATGAATAATTGGAAGTAAATCAATACAATAAATTCGCATAACTAAACTTGTAGTAGCTAGCCTCCAAATGTAAATCATTCAATCCTGTTCTTCTTGTACTTTTATTTAGATTCATAAAAAAAGGTTTGTCCACAAATATAAGTTGAACTAAAGATTACTAAATACGTCTTGGCAAGTTTTTTTAAATTTCCATACCTTTCATTATTCAATAGCTTACACAAATTACACAATTTTTTTGCTCTTCTCGATATTTTTCATGCAATAATTCATCACATTGGAAATTAATTATTTCTAATTGTATACCAATAGGAACGTCATCAGCTTGTACGGAAAATGTATTTCGGATAATAGATTTAAAAAAATTTCTACTTTCTGCTCGAAATCTGTTATTTAGTGCAAGGATATTTTTATTGTATGTTTGAACGTTTTCTTTTAAAATACGTAAATATATGGTCTGTAACGTTGGAAAATGATCAAATTTACATTCAGCCAGATTTGTAGAAAAAAGGCCAAGCTTCATTTTAAAAGCTCTTAATTTCTGTATTAAATCATGAGCAAATAAATTTTTCCCTTGTAAAAATGTGTAAATTTATTCAAATGTGTGTGAATATCCAAATAAAATGCTAAATCACAAATCCAATTTGGATCTAATAATAAAGGAAATCCTCATTTTCTTTAAGCATTAAAAATACTTTTTCTCTTGAAGGTCCCACACACATCTTAAAACATTTCCCAAACTTAACATCTAAATGATTGGTATTTAGCTCTTCAAAGAGATCAATAAGTTGCCTGCGATTTAATCCTTGAAATTCACTAATCTCACAACTACATTTATCACATGATCGATTGTTAAAATATTTTTGCATAGTGGGTGTTAGTGAATAATGCAGTGTATGGGTATAATTTTATGATTTGGACCGATTTCGAAAATTTGATCTTCAACGCGTTTGATGAGCCCAATTTTTTTCCGACCATGTTTCGTGATCCATCTGTTGCTACATTCACCAATTTTTTCCAGTCAACATTGTACTCCAAAAAACACTTTTCAATCTCTCAATCTGACTTTGATCTTCTCCCTTTGTTGTGCCTTTCAGCGTAACAATTGATAAAAGTATAAATGTTTTAATTCTTTATAACGGATTTTTTTTTAAATATAGAAGTATCGAGAATTCGTTCGGTTAACTACTTGAAGTTACATGCTAATATTGAACAATTGTTCGCGGGCCACATAAATTCATTACGCGGTATGTTGGCCATGCCTGACCTAGGTTATACTTTTTTACTAGTATTTTTGGGTTTTACATCTCCCTCTCTCCCATTATCACTTTTCATATTTATATTTTCTATCTGTCTTATTCAGCAATATTTGCAGAAACATCAGTATGACTAATTTATAACAATCAGGAGAATAGGAAATATCTCTCTCACTGTCTTTCGCATTCTCTCTTTCTCACAGACATTTCTCTTAGACTCTTTCACTTACTCTTATTTACCCTCTTTCACTCACCCTTTTCTTTCTTATTTCTCCCTCACTCGCCCTTCCTTTTCTTTTCACTCGCTATTTTCCTAATCTCTTTCTATTTATTTCTTTCGCTCTGACCCTCTGTTTCTCCTCTCTCTCCCTTTCTTGGTTTCTTCTCTATGTTACACACTCTGTTTCCCTCACCTTTCTTTACTCTCTCACTCTCTCTCTCTCTCTCTCTCCTTCTCGTCTCTCTCTTTCTCTCTGGCACTTTTTCATTCCACCTGGCACATACTGTAACTCACCCTTTTCCTTCTCCAACTTTCTGTAGTCTCTTTCATTGTTTTTCTTAACTTTTTGTTATGTCTGTTGTGCCAAAACATCATGTCTCAAAAAGTGTATTAATTTGTACTGTTTTTGAAAAAAATAGTTGTTATTTGAAGGTCAATATTTTAAAGTATCATCTCCCTCTCTCTCTCTCTCTCTCTCTCTCTCTCTCTCTCTCTCTCTCTCTCTTTCTCTCACGCTCCCTCTCTCACACACACACTCTCTCTTTCTCTCTTTACCTATCTCTATAGTATTTATCTTTGTACGTCTTTCCTCTCTCTCTCTCCCCCTCCTCACTCTCTCTCTCTCTCTCTCTCTCTCTCTCTCTCTCGCTCTCTATCTAGTTATCTCTATATTTAGATTAGATTTTATCTATGTACCTATTTCCTCTCTCTATCTCTCTCTCTTTCTTTCTCTTCATATGTTTAACTATCCAATAAACAGACTAAGATAGAACATACATAAATTCAGCAAAAAAAGACGATGAAATGACCTCGGTTTTTGTCTGTGTTAAGCATTTTTCACATATTTAGAATCAAATAAGAGAAATTTTTATAAATAATGGAATTTTTTTTAACAAAAGAGGATAGTTTATTTGTGCATTATGATTTTTAGGTTTTCGACACCCGGCCCACATTTTAGAGCAAAATCTGACTCTAATTGCAAGTTGTTTTATGCAACATAAAAATGAAACGCACGGTTGTTTTAGAGCAAAGCAATTTTTAATGCACAATAACTGTGGCAAATTTAATTTTTACTTATACATACCATCAGCCAAAACTGTAAAACTTGGTTTATGGAAGCTTATTTGGATTTGGGAATTTTAGAATACTGTATTATTATACAATATTTTCATATTAATATCATTAGACTTCACCCCAGTTCCGAACTTATTATTCAAATTGTTATTGTAAAAATAAATGAAAAAAAAGTATATTTAAAAGACGTCGATGATTACCAAAACTTGTTTCTATGCTTCTTAACTTGTTCCGTGTCAGCACATACAATACAACAAAACATTTCTTTTCTCCTCTGCATAATGAGTTGAAAATCATTGTCGAAAAGATTCAAGGGGAGAATTTCGTGTTTGTGGTCAATTAGTCAGAATTAGTAATAGGGTTTTTTGTCCGTCGGTGTCCAAAGGGCATTGGGTGGCCTGATTGAGATATCACACTTGTAGCAAGTCTCCCACTAATGAATCTATCTGGACTCGGTAATTTGTCGATGAACAATGCCTTTATCGTCGTCCGTCCGGACTAATGAGGGGCAGAAAAAAGAAGAAAAAAGTGGGAAAGAGTTGAGGGCATTAGTTACCTAACGGCCGCCATTCCCTAATGAGACTCCGGGTGAATTGATGGCGCACCCTATTAAGAACCCTATCACGGAATTACATAGTTTTACACTAATCGTAAAAGTGTTTATTACTATAATACACAGGAGGTGGATTCCATCGCCTACTTCCGTTGGCACGTTCCACAATTCAGAGCTTGTCGTTTACAAATTCGGATAGAAAGTTTTAAAATGTTTATGCATCCTTAACGTGAACATGTAACACAGACAGATGAAATTTTTTTATATAATCGTACATTTATGGTGCCACGGAAGAAATCTTGATTCAAATATTTAATAATTTCATTAATCTTTACTAGTTATTCACTCTCTAACTAAGCCAAATTTACAGTTTAGATTGCCAACAGAAGAAAACATGATGAAAAAGTTAATAATTTAAATAATTAATTAAGATTTTCGGTTGAAATAAAAAAGTCAATGGCACGAGCGGGATTCGAACCAACGATCTTCGGCTTGATACGCCGCTGCTCTACCACTTGAGCTATCGTGACCTCGATCCACTCGGACACCAACTTCCCATCTCAACCGCACCTTTTGAATTTTCCCTTCTTTTTGCCATTTTTCAAGCCGAAGATCGTGGGTTCGAATCCCGCTCGTGCCATTGACTTTTTTATCTTAACTGAAAACCTTAATTAATTGTAAGATATTAATTGGCCAAGCGGACCACGAAATTAGTGAATTTAAATAATCTTTACTACTGCAAAACTACTTATATAAACAACTTATAAAAAATTTAATAATTTTCGTAATTTATGCTAAGACAGAAGAAGCGTGATAAAAAATTAATTATTTTGCCAATCTATGATATTATAAAAGAAATCCTAAAGGAAAAATTTAATAGTTTCCCAAATTTATGCTAATGCAGAATAAATCATGACAGAAACATTCAATAAGTTTGCCGGTCTATGTTAATACAGAAGAAAACATGATGGAGAAATTAATAATTTCATTACTACTGATTACATACATTCCTTACTACTGATGAAAAATTAAATATTTACCATAATTTATGCTAATACGGAAAAATCGTGATAAAAAAATTTACAATTTTGCTAACCTATGCTAATATAAAATAAATCGTAATGGAAAAATTTAATAGTTTCCTAGATTTATGCTAATGCAGAATAAACCATGATAGAAATATTTTATAATTTTGCCGGTCTATGTTAATACAGAAGAAAATATGATGGAAAAATCAATAATTTCATTAATTTTTATTAGTGCAAAACCAATGGTGATAAAAAATTTAATAATTTTCCTAATTTATGCTAATACAGAAGAATCGTGATAACAAATTAATAATTTTGCTAACCTATGCTAACATAAAAGAAATCCTAATGGAAAAATGTAATAGTTCCCAGATTTATGCTACTGTAGGATAAATTCTGATCGAAATATTTAATAATTTTGCCGGTCTATATTAATTCAGAAGAAAACATGATGGAAAAATTAATAATTTTATTAATCTGTACTAATGCAAAACAAATGCTGATGAAAAATTTAATAATTTCCATAATTTATGCTAATACATGAGAAATCATGAAGGAAAATGTATTAATTTCGCTTAGACAGAC
Organism: Cimex lectularius; assembly: GCF_000648675.2. Classification (NCBI taxonomy): domain Eukaryota; kingdom Metazoa; phylum Arthropoda; class Insecta; order Hemiptera; family Cimicidae; genus Cimex; species Cimex lectularius. Next base: position 1,239,155 of record NW_019392730.1, on the reverse strand, counting down.
ATTCAAACAATAGATAACACAATCGAACAAATTGCATCTATTTTATATACATGCAATAGAGAAAGAATCATGTAACAAGCAAAAAAAAATCAAAGAATTGGTCGTCTCAAATTTTCAGGAGTTGATTAAACAACCTTTCATCATACTGAATTATTTTCGAAGATGAATTAATTATTCTGGTGGGATCAAAATCAATTTAAGATTAAAGAATACAATAAAATTCTTCACTCTCTAACTAAGCCAAATTTACAGTTTAGATTGCCAATTTTTGAGTTCAAATAAATAGAGAGTAAAACAACAGGATTCTGAGTCTAAACAAAGTCTGATAATCACTGGCATAGTGAATACATTTGGGATAAAACCTTTCTAAAAGAGAAAACTTCAAATGTGTAAAGTAGAAATCGAACTATATTTAACGTTAGTATTGGTTTGGAATGGATATTATGTTGTTACATGTTGTTGTGACGTGTTGTACAGCAGAAATCGTTTTTAGTTTATATCAGTTTGAGGGTTGTTGCTTTTTTGTTACGAATTCTTTTTCAGTTGAGAGTTTATGAAATTATTGTTATTGCTATGAACTTAGTTTGTTAATGTAACTTTCATGTGACAGACGAACTTTTTGTATTCTATCGATTAGCCATGAAATCCAGCTACTTTGTAGCAGCAGCAAGGAAGGTTTCAGTCATGATGTATCATTGTATAATTTGGTAGGTTTTCTGAAAATTTCAAATGGGAAACTATTTTCATTATTAATAAGCTTTAGGTCTAGGAAGTTAAGACGGTTTTTGTTTCTCTAATTCAATAGTAAAATTTATCTTTTTGTGTAAGATTAATAGTAAAACGAGCAATGTTTCCAGTTCCTCCAGCGATCAACGTCTTCTGTTTAGAATCCCCAAATTATCCTTGTTTTGTTAATGCGAATAAAAGTAACACGCAATGACAATGACCAAAAAAGAGAACAGTGAAGCCTCTTGTAAAGTGACAATCGAGGTGTCACTACTTTTGTCCTCTTTCTGTGATTTTTATCATCTGATAAAGCATATCAATCTGTATCTTTTTATATAACTGTACCTGCCTATGAATGCAGGCTTCCTCTAACCAGGGATTTCTAACAAAAATGGTGGAATAACCATCAAAAAAGATCTGACAAAAGAAATAAACAGAAGAGCACAGTAAGAGTCCGCAAGTTCTTTCTCAAATAAGAGATTAAATTAATTTGGACTATTGTAAAAAATGGATTAACAAAAAAAAACATTTTATATGTTGATTATTCAGAAATCGAGAGATGTGGTCTGGAGTGATGTAGGTTTCACAAAAACATTTTCTTTATCGTGCCAACGTTTCGATCTTTATTGAGATCGTCCTCAGGCCTGGGATTTTATATGTTATTTTTCTTAATGTTGCTTCTTCTTTTATAGACGCAGTGGGGTCGTATTTATCATTTTTGTATTTCATGCAATTTATTCTATTCAAATTCTTTACTTAAAAAAGGACAGCAATGTAGTTCGGGGCTTTGCCCGTCCCACTCATCGGGCAGATTTTTCTGCGAAGGAGCTTTTTTGTTACTGGTATTTGTATGCAATCCTATATCTATAAATATTTTTTTGAAATTTTCATATCCTCGCACTGAAGTTTCAACCCTACATTATTAGAAATTTAGGATGTGCAACAAAATTGTTTTTAGAATCTGGAGGCACAGAGTTAGGCAAACTATTCTGCCAAACAGTGCTGGATTTGGCAGAAGCTTTTTCTTTCCCACTGGTATAAAACTACAAAAGATACCGTTAAAGAAACACCCATATGTTTATATTTTAATGAACTATCGAGTAGTACGGTGAATTTACTTCTTGTGTGGGTAGTAATATGTTAGAAATCATGGTGAAGTAGAACTTACCTTTTTGGTATAAAAGCTGGCATAGAGCCATGGAAAGTACACGACAACGATCTGTGTGTCATACTCAATAAAGTAAAAAATATAAGGTTTATATTTTCAGTGTTTTAATGTTTACGACTCCTTTGCGACATTTTTTAACCCGTTCTGTGTACAAAAGTATATATTTGGATTTGAATTTCGTTATTTCGCAATGGTTTTTGCAACGATCGCGGCCTTTAAAATTCAAAAGCAGACTTCGAAATTAAACAAAATCCCGACTAAGTCGAATGTTTCCAAAGATGTATTTTTAGAGTTTGTCTTACTTGGGAAACAGCCAGTTTACAAAAATGGAGCCGGGGTCAGTATTCGCAATAAAAAATATAAACGGTATGGGCCGAGCGCGGTGATTCAGAGCAAGGAGAGATATTTTTCATCTTTGAAGCCGACAAAGAAAGGATAGGTCTCACTATTTCATCTTTGATGGATGATCTTACTGATTCAAGACGCAATTGAGACGATCGCTCCGCCACCTTTTTTGGAAAATTTCCTTTTTTAGATCCGATCGGAAAAGAAAATCTTCAGAAGTGTCCGCGTTGGCATGAAGTCAAAATGACAACTTGCGCGTTAATTCTTGGAAAAATGAGTGTCTTTTACGATCTAATGCAGCGCCAGGCTAGACGATGATAATCTCATTTAATAAATGCGAACTTTTCTAACAGAGATATTTGAAATATCGGGAAACTCAAGTGAGTTTTTATTGGAGGGCAGCAACTCCTTTAATGGAGACGTGGACCTCGAATCCAATCAGATATCAAATATAAATCCCTCCGTCGGCCAGATCACAACGGCCTTTCTCATTCCGCTCTCTTAAATTTTTTTTCTTATTTCATGTCATCTTCGATCCGTTTAGTGTTTTACATTCCAGCCCAACATGAGAACGTCCCGATTTCTAATTCCTGAAAGGTTGTCGGCCAAACCTTTTTTACCGATTTAAGCCCTGTCGCGTCCTCTCAATATTTTGACTGTTGAAATGGAACGCTCCTGGAATTAACTCCGGGATTCTTTGATATGCAATTTAAATCCACTTGTAAATCCGGCCGCGGTCCCTAGCGCTTCTAGAGAGCCGATTTGACATTTTGAAGCAAAGAGGGAGAAAAAACTTTCAGCCTGACAACCGCATGTTTATGTTAATAGGTTCTAACCCTTTAAGTGAAATTTAAGAAAAAGAACTACATTGTAAATTTCACAGACGGTTCTATGGCCAATTGTAAACACATATGAAAAGTACACATACGAATCATAAGTTTTACAAGAGGACGCTACTACTTATCACCGATTTTAGAATAAAAATAAAAAATATTAGACGTGTCCGAACGTTTTCGATAATAATATATAATAAAATCAAATAATATACATATAATATTAGGATGGGTTATCCAGAAGCTTTTTTTTTTAGATTTCTGGTATCCCATTCAAAAATTTATAAATCCCTATGGACCGGTGGAGTGATTTCAAAACAATCACGATTTTTATGACTTTCGAAAAAAAATCTGGGGACCGCGGTAGCCGAGTGGTTAGCATGAGAGACTCTCACGCCGCGGTCGTGGGTTCGATTCCCACCGTCGCCTCTGGCCCTTTTTTCCCGATAACCCCCAATTTGAACACACAACAATTCGTACCATGGCTAATATGCAAGATCATAAGGCCAATTAAAAAAAAAAAAAATTCCTAAAAATTACAATATTTTGTAGTAACAAACGAAAAAACAAACCAAGACGTACATTTTAAAGTAACCATGATTGTTTTCTTGCAAATTTAAAATTGGATTTTTTGTCAATTACAAAATTTCTTATTTTTCTTTAAAACAGAGATAGGTGATACACACGGATGCAGAATGACGTAAGTGTGATTTAGATAGACTAGATAGATAGATTTGGATTAGAGTTTTAAAGCTTTACCTGTAAAAAAGAAAACTACTTTACTACTACTAAGACTAAGCGGTCAATCTGATCAACGATGGTTACAATCCGTTTGCTATTTAATTAGGAATATAGTAAAAAAAATTCTGAGATATAAACGATTAAGGTATCATGGAAGGAGGCAATAAAAACGAATCGGTTGTCGAAACAACTGGAAATCTTAACCGATAAGTACGTCTCGAAGTGTACTCACTAAAATCATTTTTTGGGCTTTATTTTTTGGCTTTATTATATGGACAATTAAATGCCAGCCCGAGCCCTCGCTGGACTAGAACGCCACAAAGAAAAAAGGAACGACACCACGCACCCAGACCTGGCCCCATCTGACTTTCACCTTGTCTTAACAATGAACAATCATCGACAAGCGGGAATGCTACTATATTACTAATTATCTGATGGATTCGCGAGGAGCGGTCACTTAAATATAAATATTACTAGCATTTCTCCTGATGTGAAATTAAATAAAAATATGTGCTGTATCAAGACCTTAGCCTCATGAGAGGTGCAGGCGAAGAGCGTTTGGAACTGTATGGAGGCCCTGATGGAAGTCAGTGACATTAATGACCTGATCCTAGCATGGGTCTCTGGCCATTCGGGGCTTAGAGGCAACGAAAAAGTTAACATATAGTCCAAAGAGGACAGGACTCTCTAGGTCCTGAATCCTACTGTGGTTTAGCATCCTGCCACAATGGAGAATACATCTTAAAATGGATCCGTATTGAGTCCAAAACCTGATGGAACAATACCATATGCATGAGGCACGCGAAGAGATTCGTAGAAGCAAAACTTACAAAGGAATTATTAGAAGGCAACCGCAACAGAACCAGGATTCTGGTTCGACTCCTGACAAGGTACTGCCACCTAAGGAAGCTCCTACCGGATAGGAGTACAGAGTGAAGAAACACTGTGCAGATATTGCCATGAAGAGGAGTCCGCATAACACATTTCATGTTTCTGTGAAGGTTTGTGTAGGTGCAGGTTCTTGCAACTAGGACAGGAAAAACTACAAGCAAGATCCTACATTAAGGACCCGATGGCAAGTCTATGGAGCTTGATTAACAACCTGAAGTTAGCCATTGAGTTATAAAAAAGAGGAGAGCACAATAGATCTACTCAGGTCGAGGTGCAGAAGGCCTTGTGGCCGCCTCTTTTATCCCTATCCCTGTGCTGTATCAAATGTTGACTCCTTGTTATTTATTTTTACATTTTTTTTTGTTTTTTAAAAGGCCTTATGATCTTTGCATATTAGCCATGACGAATCTCTTATATATGTTGTTCAAATTGGGGGTTATCGGGAAAAAAGGGCCAGAGGCGACGGTGGGAATCGAACCCACGACCGCGGCGTGAGAGTCTCTCATGCTAACCACTCACACCACGCGGTCCCCGAAAAGCTCAATATAATAGTTCAGTTTGAGATAATAGAAATTTTTAAATTTCAACTGCATCAACAAAATATGAAAAAATCGCTTAACACTTGACACACAATTGACTTTTGATATTATAGTGAATTTTTTAAACCTCCAAAGTGTGTTGTAAAGAAAAATTCACTTTTTCATTACATTTGTAGTTCGGTAAACTTTTGAAGACAAAAATATCAAAGAAATTGGAGGAGAAAAAGTATTTTTTATTTATTTTTAACGTGTAAATCACCAGCAAATTTTAAAACAAATTTACTTAACGGGAGAAATAAGTTTACTTTCTTGATCTGTTTTTGAACCGTGATTTTTTCTTTTTTTTGCCACTTGGAGTTATTTTTCATAATACGAACAGTCCACTTCTGTTTTTAAAGTCTTGAATTTTTCACTTTTAGTTTTCCGGCCTCGCCATTTTTCATACTACTTGTGCAATTCTCACATTGTCTAATGCTCTTTTGAGGTCAAGAAAAGTCAAGTCAAAGCTGCGCAAATGAAAACTCAGGACTCCATTTTCTTTTATTTTTTTTCTATTTTGCCAAATCATTCAAGAAAATCGTCTTTTTTTGTCATACGGATAATCTTCTTACCATAGAGCGTGCGTTTTTCGTCTTCTTGACTTGTTTCAGCCAAATGTCTTGTTATATGTTTTTTTCTCTTTCACTCAGATATATGCTATACATTCTTGAATTTTAAGCAGGGTATTCAGACTGTTATTTATGAATTCGCCTAAATAATGAATGTATGTAAGCGTAGGCTCCGCACAAAGATTCCTAGGGTTCAAGTTTTGTTTCTGTCTCAACCGATTATTTGTTAAGGTTAAGACGATGGAGCGGCTACCACCCTTGGAATGAAGCTCCCCGTGATAAATTAGACGTTGATCCTAAATAGGGTATCGGTATGCTGGGTGGGACGTCGTTTCGAAATGGAAGCTGAGACACTCTCGAATAGGAGCTCGCCGACTCTATATGGTCAGGGAGATGGATGAAAGTCGTTCCTCGAGAAGTAAAAATGAAAGAGTTTAGAAAACTGATGCTTTTAAATGTTAAAGAGTTAAAAAACTTTTTCCCTAGAATTTCCATTATATTTTGGTTATCAAAGTTCTCTGCGGCATGATAGGAATCATGAATCCATCAAGTTAGGGTCAATCGTTCAACGGATCAAGAAAAGTCAAAAAGAAACATGGGAAGACGGTTTAATAAGCATTTTCCTCGAAGGGGAAAGGACTATAAGAAAACTATTAAATTTTAATATATTTAAATTTAAAATTCTTTATCCGCAAATTCTATTATTTTTTGATTTTTCAAAGTTTTCGCGACATGAAAGAGAACATGAATTCATAAAATTATGGTCCATTTGGCAAAATGCGAAAAGCCTGAGCTAAAAATTCAACATTTGAACTCCAAAACTAATGAAACTTAGTTTTTTCAGACTTTTTAGGACTTTTTCAGAAAGAAAACACAAATTAGGCCCACTCAAGGCTTGAAAAATAAAGAATATAAACGTTAACTTATATATCAAATTTGGGTTGAATTGATGATTTTTTTTTACTCGATTTAAGCATAAACATAAGTGAAAATTCAGTTAATTATTTCAGAATAGGACAAGCAAGAAAATGCATAATTAACAAGATTCAATTTCAACACTATTAGGGCGGTAGACAACATAAATACAAGAGTTCGTTTATGTAATATAGAATTGGGCAATTAGTAAAATTGTTAATTACCATGGACCCATCTCAACACTATTAAGAAACGTAAGAAGCCGAAGGTCGTGGGTTCGAATCCGGCTCGTGATACTAACTTTTTCATCTCACCCAAGACCTTACATAGAAAGAATAATTAATTGAAATTAGTAATTTGGTCTATTAGAACACTAAACATAAATGGATTAATATTATTACGAAAGTAGACGTACTTTCATTATTACAATACAATTAATATCTGGGACGTTTGTCTTAAGCAAAGAAAGTTATGATTATTTGGAGATCATGAGATGCGGTCTGCTGTGACGTAGGTTTGAGAAAAACATTTTCTTTATCGCGCTACGTTTCGAGCTTTATCGAGATCATCTTCAGGCCATGGTATTTATAAATATTGTTATATATATAAACTAATATCACCATCAGATTAGTAGTCATTCTAACTATAATGTTATTGTCTACACACACAAAAAAGTTTACATTCCATAATAAATAAATGGTAAATGTTATCATTATTAAAAACCTGAGTAGGAAACAGGTTTTACATTTTTTTACCAGACAATTTAAAAATTTATCGATTTTATTGTGGTAAGTACAATTCGGGAAGAACTTATTGCTTGAAATTTCCGTTCGTTTCAACACGCATTTAATCTATAATTATATTCCTTGAATTGTTCCTATTTCAGCAGATCTTTCATTATAAAGCGAACCAACTGCTTTTAACAATCGTTTAACTTGAGATGTTGATCAGATTAGAGGCTTACAAAGCAGTTTTTACATGCCGTTCTACATTCAACGTGTCACTTGAAAGTGTTCTATCTTGTTAGTATATTTTTCTTGGTGGTAATGTTGGCGTTTTCTATAGAATAACACTGGCTGTTCTATTATTGCTGCCATCCAAACTGTAATGTATTTGCGTAGAAACAATCTTTCATGCAATAATAAATAATAGAAAATACCAACAATTAAAAAAACTGTATAGAACCAACAGCCTTTATGGGTTTTCTAAAGTTCAGGTTTCAAAAGAACCATAAAACAAGGAGAACGTCGTTCATTTAGTTGGTACTATGTAATATACCGTAATATAAAATGAACTAACTACACGATAAGCCCAGTATGGCATGGAAAATTCCTTCTGCCAGAGGTGAATCGGTTTGTACTATATCAATGCGATACAGGGGGCGTCGCTGGCCGCAACGGTTTGGGCGTTGACACGGCCCTCATCACTGTAAGGTGAAGGTCCCGGGTTCGAATCCAGCGGCCCTGCCTGTACCCGACATACTTACAAATGGGCTTTTTTTCAAAAACACCGGCACCCTGAGGGTTTATATGACCTCTGCTGTTGCGAACCCTCGTAAAAAAGTTTAAAAAAAATGCGATATAAAATAGATATATATTTATTTAAAGTCCTGTGGAATATTTCATAATTCGAAACCATTTAGCCTTTTTTCAATTGTTAATCATTTTATAGAACTGTGTATTTCTTAGTGACAACATTAAGTACATTTAACAGCTTTCATCCTTGCTTATAATTCACACACGAAGTCGAAACAGCAAAGAAAATACCATTCCTAGACACACTAGTAATAAGACAAACAGATGGCACACCTACTACAGATTGATAACAAAAACCAATACTGATCGCTACCTCGGTTATACATCATGCCCCCACCCACACACGATAATAAACAGGGCTAAAGGATTATTACAAAGTTCATATCTCTAAGTCATGAATCCTTTCACCTAAAAATTATTCAAACGTACAAACAAACCTTACATAACAACAACTAACAAAAAAAAAAAAAAAAAAAAACAGAACCATAAACAATTATAAACCAGCACTACACAAAACAACATACTCCACATCATCAACACAATCATACAAAGACAAACCAATAAATGTTCATTCCATTTGTCAAAACAGTGTCACACAAATTAAGTAAATTTCTTTCCTCAGAACACATTAAAATAGCTTTTAAAAATCATAAAACAGTACACACATTTTTTTCCAATGTCAAAGACCCAACAACAATAGCCTACAAATCCGATGTAATTTATAAAATTAATCGTATGAACTGTCCAGCAACATAAATATGAATTACATCGCAATATCTTGAAAAACGGAAAAAACAACACATCTATGACTTTAAAACACCAAATACTAATATTACAGCATTGTCCACACACCACTTGAAAAACAACACAACTTTGATTTTCCCACAATACAAATACTAAATACTGAAAAAAAAATTCAAACGCAACTTTCTAGAAATGTATTTATTTAGAAATCGTGAGATGCGGTCTGGTGTGATGTAGGTTTCAGAAAAACATTTTCTTTATCGTGCCAACGTTTCGATCTTTACTGAGATCATCTTCAGGGATCAAAGTGTTTTTCTTCTGTGTAATTGTGCCATTCTTTGAGCCCTGAAGATGATCTCAATAAAGATCGAAACGTTGGCACGATAAAGAAAATGTTTTTCTGAAACCTACATCACACCCGACCGCATCTCACGATTTCTAAATAAATATCGATTAACGGTCACTAATCACCACACATTTCTAGAAATGGTTTACATTAACAGGGACACTCACAGCATAAATTACAGAACAGAATTACAGCATGCAAACTCGGCCGTAGCTACGCCAACAACATAAAGCAAATAAACTATTAAAACTTATTTTTATATTTCTCTTTCCTTAATCATTAACTGTTTTCCAATATTGAATGCCGAATCACAAATACAATCCTGAAAATCCCCATTCTTGACTTCGTTTGTGCTAAATAAAACCGCCTATGATTAAAGAAAGTTTCCCAGGTTTACCGCGTCCCAAAGCCTGTCACAATCATATAAAACCAGCAGAATACAAATTCAATTTTACAACACTATCACACAAAACCAGTAAGACACCACAAGAATAGCACCACACTTTATGTGAGTATGAAATACTTAGTTCAAAATTTATATTTACATGCTAAATTGTACTTTTTTCAATCAACATATGTTTTGTAATTTACCCAAGCACCGAAATGTCCCGAATAAAGGTCGAAACGTCGACAAAAAAATGAAAAAGGTGTTTTTGTAAACTACCTCATTCTTGACTGCTCCTCACGACTTCAACAAATTATTTTATAGTACATTCTTTCGCCGTATTCAGTGGTGAGTCTGTAATCACAATATCACGAATAAACAAATTAAAACTATGTTATTTAGATCCAGGGTTTTGGAAATTTTGGATGCATCAACTTAGTAATTTGTTGCGATTTTTTTTACATTCAAATGCTCTAATAGCTGCTTGGCTATCAAATCTTATGATCTTATTTTTTGCCAGTGTAACTTCTTTTAAGATTTTCTAGGGCACAAGTGTTGATGGCGTGTATTTCCGCTTGAAAGACAGAATTGTACATCCCTAATGAGTTTGATCGCTTATGTTTTTGGCTTGTACAGAATCTGGTCCAGTTTCTTCATTTGTTTTAAAGCCATCTCATGAGTCATATCATTGTATCTGATTTCCTCCTGAATTTTTCTTCTCCTTTGTAGTACGTTGAATCTTTACAGGATATTATAAAGAGTGTTTCCGGAATAATTAGCTCCAATTTCTATCAATGGATGTCTGATTTGATTAATTATTTTCTGTGCCCGAGGTGTTTTGTTCCAATCCAGAATGACTGTTTCTGAAGCCTACCTGAGTTTTCCCTTGCTTCTGCACTCTACCGGTATTCGAACCCCGAGCCGCTACTGTGGTAAATACCACCCGACACTCCGGTCCCCTTATTCATTAAAATATGCAATGTTTTCTTAGTAATTTTGTCAATAATAAAATTCTGTAAACTAGACAAATTCTGGTTTATTAACTAAAACCTTCTATTATGAAAAAAATCGTCTATAAATTATAAACCAGCTTGGAATACATAATCGTCGCCAACAAAATGGTTAAACTTCAAAAATCCATCAAGATCTCCAGGTCTTACCTGAAGATGCACATTAAAAAAATTACAGGAATAAAAAAGTTTTTATTGGCTTGTTATTTCATTTCACTAAAAATTTACGGCATAACGTTAAGTGAAATTCTATGAACTATCTAAATCTATGAACTGTTAAAAAATGACTGCTTTAAAATAGATAAAATTCCAAATGATTCAATATTTCATAATCTTTTTCACTCTGAACAAATCTCAGGACATTTTATCTGCAATAAAAGAAGATTGTAAGATGCCATTTGTCAAAACTAGCTGACAGAAAAGAGGTCAGCGGTATAGTAAGCAAATTGCTAAAAGTAGGAAATTTTCAGCTTGGAAACAAAAAGTAGATAAAACTAGACTTGAGTCTTAAGTCTATTGAAATATAGTTGGGATTATTATATTGCAATTTACCAAGTGAAAATAAAGAGTAGGTCTAACCTATTATTAAAGCAATTACGTTTAGGAAAATAATATGAAAATCCAGTTATTTATAGTGAGATGACGTTCAAGCTAGGAGTGCTTCTGAATTCTACTTTAAGCGTATTAGAAATTCATAAAGTTTGGACTCATCGTTTAAAATATCGTCTTGCCCGTAAGCTTTTAGGAATTTCACAACCGTATTTTCTACACAGTCGTGAAACTTGCGGGTGAATACTTAAAAAACAAAGCTCTTTCCCCCCTTTTTAAGCGCCTTCGGGACCTCTGGCGATTTCCATACATTACTCGGGTCGGATAGAGACAAATAGAATGCCTCTGCCTCTTAGAATGATGGCTGGCCCACAGCTCAAAGGCCGCGCCGCTCAACCGGGCATTCCTATTCCCGTATTCCGCTCATGGGCACTGGATGACAAATAAATAAACTAATATCAGGCCCGGGGGATAAATTGGTATTGGCCAGCGGAACAATGTACACGTCAAGGAAAATACCTGGAATCCTTTGGAAATTCAAAAATTTATTGAAGAGAACGGGCCTAACATTTTTCATTAACGTTGACTAATATAAATATTCCTTTTCAATATGTACGTGGGCAGACTGCGTCTCCTTAGAATCATGAAATCTGCCATATCGTATTTTCAAGACTAAAAAACTAACTGTTTTGTAATATGGCCAAAGGACGAAATGATTCGACTTCATTACTTGGTAGTCTTCAAACCTCAGCAAATGCAACTTTTTAATCTAAACATCTCACACTCTCACTCATTCTTAGGTACATTATTCCTGATAAAAAGTATCGACTCAAGAGGGGCGATGATTACTTGATTCATCACTCCAAACACGTATCATACAACTAATCCAACTGAAGGTCGATGGCGTTACAAATTCACGCTAATAAATACAATTTTTGAAACACATCAGTCAAATGATGATCTTCAGGGGCTATCGACAAAGTCATTTTAGCAATGAATGCAGAGTTGTTAACCTAAACACTCTCATACACTCATACATTCTAAAATAAATTTTTTCAACTTACACATCGTTCATTCAAGTAGGGAAGCGTACTCGATAATTCTCCATGAACTTTAACACATGCAATAACTAATATATTTCAATCAATTAAGGTTTTTAGTTGAGATTAAAAAAAACAGTGTCACCAGCGGGATTCGAACCCACGATCCTCGGCTAGATACGCCGCTGCTCTACCACTTGAGCTATCGTGACTTCGATCCACTGACTTTTTTATCTCTTCTAAACACCTTAATTAATTGAAAGATATTAATTGATCAAGCGGACCACGAAAACTAGTGAAAATAACTAATATAATTCTACAATCTTCTCTCACACTAATAAATACATTTGATCTCAATATAAACAAAACGAGTTATCTACTAAGAAATGTATATATAATAAAACGCTCTGTTTTCTCCGAAAATTGGAACAGAGGAACCAAAAGTTCACTGTTCTCATATCGGATGGACCTACTCGCTCTTTATATGGAACCACGGAGGACACCGTTCAATTATGTGGGATCGAACTTTTCTCTTCATGCCATAAACATAAGCGAGCTTTTGCACAGAGTGCGGATGAACCTGTATGGCCAATTGTTAGGCGGGTGACATACTCTTCTACGATTCAGATCCACTGAGAAATCGGCTATAAATACGACGTAATTTAATAATTAGGCTACCGAGTAGAGCTTATAATTTTTTTTTCAGCAGTGCGTCACTTTGATTTTTCGATGAACGCCTGAACGAGCACGGATACCTGTCAGCTTTGTAGTCATTGCTGATCGTAATCTAATTTCTCGGTTACACGCGCCCGACTGACCCTATAGGCGGTTTTACTTTCTTGTTTTTCTCTGATTATTATCCAAGTTTCCATTAAGCGGAGAACTTTGCTAACTGTGATTTTAAAACTGTATGTGACAAAATGAGGATAGGTCAAAAGGGTACTGGTATGATGATGAGAGAATCTGGCCGAAACAGTGCTCCTGAGGCTTTTTTTTATGGGAAGTCAATCCTTTCTTGCAGAAGTGGTCGGTTGTTTGTTCAACCGGAGACATAAAGTAGCTTGCGTCCGAGGGTGTCGCCGGTTGCCCCAGCCGTTCCAGCCAGGAACAAGAAAACCCTCTTTGGACTCCAAGACCGACTTCGTCCTGGTTATAAATCAACAGATTCCAGGCGTACCGTTCTTAACACGTGTACTGTGGCGTGATGGCCTCTATGTACCAACGCTTTTCGGGATACTGACGATCAAATATAATAACGATTTGCTCGGTGAAATATCAAAAGCTCAAATATTGCAAAGTCACGTCAATTTTATTTTTTAACACTTTAGCGATTTACAACCCTTTGTCCTACATGAAATGGCATAACAGTGGCGTCCGTAAATCAATTAGATCCATAGATAAAAAATAAATCGTTTGAGGAGTTTTTGTTAAATTCATTCTTATTTTTCTCACTTACACCGGCAAAACTAAATGTTATTGATTTATGTTCAAAGGAAACAATGCAGTTCTCCAACAGTTGGAGAACATTGGATAAAATCCAAAGAAGAAAAATACTGACCCCAGTAAATCTAATCGAAAATATAAACTTTATCATTTTTTATTGCGACGGCTCATATTTAATGGTTTTGCATTATTCTTAAAACGAATAAAATTTTGTTCACAAAGCTATTTTCTGGTCTACCTTGTTCGAAGTGTGTTTTGGTTTCGTAAGTTTTTATAAATCTACCCTCATTTAATACACTCTTGCATATTTTTTTATCCTAGATAAAACAAAAATAAAATGATATATAATAATCTGACAATATATGCACAACAAAGGCAAAAGAACATATTTTAAAAATTAATTAAGGTTTTTAGTTGAGATAAAAAAAGTCAGTGTCACGAGCGGGATTCGAACCCACGATCTTCAGCTAGATACGCCGCTGCACTACCACTCTAGCACCAAAAAAATAACATATATATTTTTCGCTTCTCCTAAGGCTCGGTTGGTAAAGGTTTTCGATTGTATATACCAATCATGGTTCAAACCTTTCCCATCTATTTATTTTGGTTTAACAAGACAACGTATTTTTTAATTAAACTCTATACCATTATATGTGTACATCGTCGTAGTTGTGGTTGCGTTTATGTAGTTTATACAATAGTAAAGATGGGCCATTGCAACCAATGACTTAATAAGGAAGTATACTTGTTCTCCAAGACAAGGTGCTTTTTAAACAAATTCTAGTGGCCAGGAATATTTGTAGTTGTAGGCATGGCTACGTATGCCTATGTATGGCAAAGAAGCCTGTGTTGCATCTAACAAAAAGAAAGAGAGAAAGAGAAAGAGAGAGAGAGAGAGGAGAGAGAGAGAGGAGAGAGAGAGAGGAGAGAAAGAGTAGGGAAAGAGAGATAAAGCGGAGAGATTAAGAGAAAAATATTTATACCTTCTGAAATTAGCTGACGACCAGCACAATAAACATAGCATACCTAGTGAGGAAAAAACAAACTCTTTCTAAAACATTGCTAACATGAGTTTCGATTTTTGAACTAACTTCCTTGAAAAAACTGACAAATTGCTAATCAAATTGACATATGAAAAAACCGACCAGAATGTCCAATTTTAGGAGAACCTTCAAAGACGAAAATACAGATGTGACGGTCAATTTAATCAATTACTGCCTCCATCACTAGTGAGTAAAGCAACAATGGAAATTGCATAAGTGCATCGCTCACATTTCCTAGATGACGCTGCACAAAAAATTGCACTTGGGTTGGGTGCGAACTCACCCATAGTACTTCCGGTACTCGTATATCATCTGACTCATTCATCGTGCAATTTATTTTTAAAAATTTTCAGGAAATTCCCAAAAAAAGCCGTTGTCTTTCTGACTTTACCTAAAGCAATTTTTGAGAACTACACACTTTACTATACAATGGAAATTTTCTTACATTAAAATGATCCCAAAGCCCCATAAAAATTTAAGCCCCGATCATCTTATCGTTGTTTCTTTGTTTCTTACCCTACTTCCTACTCTTACTATTTGTTTCTTACCAGTTCCTCCTAAATTATTCGAAAAATTAATTTACCAAAGAATTATCTCTACTGATACTTCAAACATCAGACATCAATTTGGCTTTCGAGCCCATCATTCCGCTACTCATCAATTTCACAAAGTTACAGATTTCATTACTACTTGTCTGGAACAGAAACTGTACGCGAATAGAGTGTTTCTAGATATTTCTCAGCCCTTTGACAAAGTATGGCACGAAGGATAAGTAAATTAAAATTATATGTAAACCAGGCCTATTATCTGATTATACTATCGTAACTTAAGGAGAGATTTTTCGCAGTGAACCAGGGTACGGAGATTTCTGAGATCGAAGGTGTGCCACAAGGGTCAATTCTCGCTCCACACAATTTTTACCTCTGATATGCCCACAAATGAGAATGCACTTACCATCACATAAGCAGATGACACCGACATATTAGCAAGTCATCCCTCTTCTACATAAGCTTGTCTTATGTTACCCAATCACATATCAACAATTGAAAAATGAGAATTCTTTGGAAAATAAAGTTTAACCCTTCAAAGTTACAACATATCACCTTTACACTCCATCGTGAGACTTGTCTTAACCTGTCCTGTCTTGTCCTACCTGTCCCTCAATCCGAGAAAGGTAACTAGAACTTACATTTGACAGAATCCAGTCACGATTAAAAAAACCGACATTCAACACACGATTTAAAATTCTTTATTACCTACTCAACCGCCAAACAAAATTACCATTAAAATCAAAACTTTAGACATACATATACCACATATACATTTAAACCTACTTGGATGTACGGATTCCAAGCTTATGGATAAGCCAAATATTCCAATTTTTAAAGATTACAAAGTTTTCAATCCCAAATTTTAGGGCTAATTCTTTCTGCCTCTCTTTACATAAACAATAACACACTTCACAGAGACCTTCACATGCCAACAGTTTTTTCATCCATCGAAACATATTACAGACGTTTTCACAGTATATTACAAAATCACCCTAACACACAAATACGATTACTCCATTCCCCACAATTACCACGTATACGTCTGAAAAGAATATGGATAAGAGAACTCTTAAATGATTAATATCATTTTATTAATCCAGAGCAGCTGCCAATGGTTAACTTTCTATATAACACCCGTAATGCCACAAACATAAATTGAAATCCAATCTGCTGGTTGTATATAATACATGTACAGTTGTAGATAAAAAAATAAATTAAGTAAAAAAATGAATTCATAAATTGACTAATTAAATTATTTCTCAATTAGAGGTTATTGAATGGATGGCCTACAAATTCAAATTTTTTTATGTTTAATGTAGTACCCTTTTCTTTTTATCCCAGTTGTTGTTTTATAGATGTTTTATAGGCTAAATTATAGATTATTTTAAACCTCTAAACAAATTTGATGTCATAATAACATGAAACTCGTGAATATTTTTCAGAATTTGTTTTAACTCAATGCAATTTGGCTGTTGGGCCATTTGCGAACCATTTTGGTTTGAATCTTGGTAGTGAATTAAGAAAATTGGAAAGTATCGAGATATAAGAGATTATTTCGGATAAACCACCTGGTGGACCACGCGACACACTCTCCCTTTGGGGATTAATTGCCTTTCCGTGTAATTAATTGGCACGAGAAAAAAAAAACATATACGACGAGAGTCATGTTTCTCCTGAAAACATCCGGTTCGGCCTACCTGTTTGAGGTACAACGGCCCCGACAGATGGATGACCGAGCCTGCAGGATCATCAAGCGCATTAGCGGTATTGTCGCGCTGATACAAGTCATCGCGCATTTATCCCGTCATCATCAAGACTCGACGAGCCAGTCGCATTAGCGGCGTTTTGTCAGAAAAACACGATCTCTTTTGCCCTTTCCTCTGGAATGTAAAAGGGTGGCCGCAATTGGAATTCAATCGGCTTCCGCTCGATTCGAAAAACGGAAGGCACCGGGACAAAATGTCCGGTGGGTCCTTTGTCGAGCCGACCGACGACGAGATCTACTGCAAAATGGCTGAAGAGCAAAAACGGGAAAGCGGAATTCACAAGTGGCATGCCCTTGTAAACGGGCAACATAATACGATCCATTCTTCTGTAGAGCTAGTGAAAGAAAGACAACTTGGCTTAACAAAAAATAAATTAAAGAAACTGTAAGATCCCTTAAAATAATCGACTGAAAGCCCGGCCTCTTAATAAGTTCTTGTGCAATATTAAAAACAAAGCGTAAACAGTAGCTGTAAAAATCTGAAGAAACACCCATGTCCTTTGAAATCAAGAAACCTTTCAACTGCAACCGTATTTTAACAAATTTCACTGTATAACTGGGAACACACGCGATGCAACGCTATGCGACGCTACACGACGCAAATCCAAAGTCCATTTTCCCATAAAACTGTATTACCCCCGTGCACATTTGCCCATGCTATGCAACGCTACCCTACTCTACGGTCTGCGATCCCCACTATCCAGATTTTCGTCGGGTCGCATCGAGTACAGTCGAAGACAAAAAAACCGGACACTCATATTTTTATTCAAACTATATGTATTATTGTCGTTATATTAATTACAACATACTTATTTTTATATAAACCAAATTAACCGAGATCAAAAATTCATGTTTTTATTTTTAAAAAATTTGGTTTTAATGGTTTGGTATAAAGTTGGCCAAAACACCGGAATAACATTTTTTTTATATAATGAATTTAATTAACAATTTATTACACAGTTTTTATCATAAAATTTTACTAACAATTTAATCCATGGTTTTGCTAAGTAGACGTAATTTTGCCGTTATATTAATTTCTACATTCCTATTTTAATGTAAACCAAATTTAACGACATCAAAAATTCATTAGTTTTTATTTTAAAAAATTAATTTTAATGTAGGTTTGGTATACACTTGACCAAAACACCGGAATAACATTTTTTGATATAATGAATTTAACCAACAATTTATTACACGGTTTTTATCATAAAATTTTACTAACAATTTATTTCATGGTTTTGCGAAGTAGATGTAATTTTGTAGTTATATTAATTACTACATTCCTATTTTAATGTAAACCAAATTTAACGACATCAAAAATTCATTAGTTTTTATTTTAAAAAATTAATTTTAATGATTTGGTATAAAATTGATCAAAACACCGGATACCATTTTTTGATATAATGAATTTAACTAACAATTTATTTCATGGTTTTGCTAAGTAAATGTAATTTTGTCGTTATATTAATTACAACATTCCTATTTTAATGTACACCAAATTAAACAAGATCCAAAATTCATGTTTTTATTTTAAAAAAATTTATTTCATGGTTTTGCTAAGTCAATGTAATTTTGTCGTTATATTAATTACGACAGTCCTATTTTAATGTACACCAAATTAAACAAGATCAAAAATTCATAAGTTTTTATTTTAAAAAGTTAATTTTAATGGTTTGGTATAAAATTGACCAAAACACCGGAATAGCATGTTTTGATATAACGAATTTAACTAACAATTTATCACGGTTTTGCTCATAAAATTTAACTAACAATTTATCTCATGGTTTTGCTCATAAAATTACACCATTTTTGTCGAGTAGTGTCAGAACAGGACGCTCATATTTTTCGTAGTTTATTTCAAACTATGTATTATGTAATTTTGTCATTATATTATTACAACATTCCTATTTTAATATACACCAAATTAAACAAGATTAAAAATTCATGTTTTTATTTTAAAAAATTAATTTTAATGGTTTGGTATAAAATTGACCAAAACACCGGAATACCATGTTTTGGTATAACGAATTTAACGAAAAATTTATCACGGTTTTGCTCATAAAATTTAACTAACAATTTATCTCATGGTTTTGCTCAAAATATTGCATTAAGAACAAATGAGGCGTTGCAATTGTGATACTGATTTGTGATACACGCTGTGGACTGTTCACATCGTACCAAAACGCGGCAAGGCGTCGGGTAGCATAGGGTAGCGTCGCATAGCGTTGCATCAGGTGTGTTCCCGGCTTATGTCAAATAGTTTTCTAGTTGACTAAAATTTCTTGCCATCTCAACCGGCCTCCAGATAAAATTTAGCTTGCTGAATTCATATAAATTCGACAGTGACAACCTAGTCGTCTAGAAGGTCTTACAATTGGTGAATAATTTACAAATCGAAAGATTTCGACCAAGCCAGTTTTAAAATTTGACCAAAGGTTTCGTGATTCATAAACCTTAGTCTTAATTGAATTATTTATGGTTTCCAAGGTGATTGCTAATATTCAAATTTGCGAACCACTCGATCATGCGAGAACGCAGTCACCGAACGGCTATTTTTCAACGGCCTGGTCCATCGTAAAACCACTATTAATATGAGGAATTCAACTGATTTAGACCACGCACACTCGCTGTTCCAACACGGAACGAGCTGCTTTGACTTTTAATAACTTTCCATTTATGACTTCTCTTTGTTTCAGGCAACACCGTAATCAACGGGAGCGAAATTGACACCAAGTCTTACCAGTGGTTCGGAGCGACTGTATCAAGCGAAAACGGAGCCGTTCTCGTAAGTACTATCAAACAATTTTTGAAAATTGAAATATGTGATATTTAAAGCACAGCATGACAGATTGTACTGGTGGAGATATGCATCATAAAAATCTAGACTTTTAACAAGATTGCATTTGCAATTCCTGATTGTCACACTGAAGATGTATATTTTGCATCTAATGCATAAATTGTAGGCAATGTTTTCCAATAATGTTCGCAATGTCGAGCAACATTCTCAATTTGTTTGTTGCTTGTTTCAGAACTGTTTTACAGAGATTTGTGATACTTAAATAGCTAAATGGCAAACATTGGCAGCATTGAACACTTTTGGCGTGTTTACAAACACAGTTCCAGCTAAGATTAGCTGGATATCATTGATTACCATGCGAAATCTGAAAATATCGTTCAGAAACATTTTTTGCAAGCTGGATTTAGCATTCAAGGAAAATCGTGAAACATTTTGCGGTATTGCGCCGTTGTCTATGGTCGGTGGTTTAGAGAAATAATTGTCAAAATTACATTTTTCGCCAAATTTAAATTTTATTATTTGCGAATTTTTTGTAAATATGAAATAAGTGGGCCCTTATAAGACCATATGAAATATAATTACTTTTTTTTTTGCGAAGTTATTTCAACAACTGCCTTATATGAACCCTCGGGATGCCGGTATTTTGAAAAAAGTCCAATTTTTATGTCCGCTTCGAATGCAGGGCAATTGGACTCGAACCCGGGACCTTTACCTTACAGTATGAGCGCCGTGTGAACGCCTATACCGCTGCGGCCACCGACTCCCCAATTAATTACAATTAAAATTAAAAATTATATAAAAATAAATTATTCATCTTTTAATGTGGGATAAAGACATATAAAATTAAATATAAAAAAAAGCTTCTAATAATTATTATTTTATATTTTAAATTTTTTTCGAATTAATAGAAGAATTATTCGCTTTTATATTTAATTTTAAACTTTTAATTTTAATTGTAATCAATTTAAATGAGGTGTTTTAGGTAAAACTCAATTTTATATTTATAAAAATATCTCAAATTAAAAAGACAAACACTTATTTTTATTTTCAATTTTATTTTTTGAAATAATTTCCGTTTTAATTGCAATTAATTTCCATGCGGTGTTTAAGATAAGAACGTTTAATATTTTTGGAAATATCTCGAATTGAAAGAAAAACCTGTATTACTACATTTATAAAACACATTAAAAAATTCATATAATTTATAAGTTTAATAGTAATTAATTTTTATATGATCTTATAAGAGGCTAATTACTTTATATTTAAACAGAAATCACAAGTTGACAGGAATTTTATTGCATAAATTACAATTCAATTTCATACAACATCCTAAGTTTTTTATTGATTTAAAGAAAAGGTTAATTTGAAATTTAAAAATGGTTAATTTGAAATTGAAAAGAGCTAATTTGTCGGTGGAAAAAAATTTATAAGATAAGAGGCAATTTTTTTTCTTCCTAAACAATTTTAACTTAAAAGATGAATCCATTATTTCTATGCCTAATTTTATATAATTCGTAATTTTAAATGTAATTAATTGACACCTGGTTTTCAAAGACACTAATTATTTTATATTTTAAAAAAATATCTGAAATAGACAAGAATTTTTCTTTATACGCTCACATTTAATACCATCTCCTAAATTTATTAGTGGTTTAAATATAGGGTTAATTTGAAATTAAAAAGTTTAATTGAAAGTACAAAAAGTTTAATTTGTAGTTAATAAAAGAATCTGAAGTTATAAAAGAGTCAATTTGACGGGAAAAAGCTATATTGGGTCATTACTGATCATTTTTGTCTTTCTATCCTTGGTAGTTTGACCTGTCAGATTCATCACTCAACATGACAAAATAACGCGTCTGACAGACCAACTCAGGGAGAATAAACCGGCCAAAATGATTAGTAACGATTAAATTAGACGTTCATAACCCCGCTGATCACAAGAAATCTGAGAGTTACATCTTACATTAAATACTAAAAAACAATACAGGAAAGGGGCCGCGGTGGTCGAGTGATCGGGTCGTCCGTCAAGCTAGCGGTTCTGGGTTCGAATCCTGGCATATCCCTAGAGATTTTATTTGAAAATTAATTGCTAAAAGTTTTGTAAATTGGTTTAACCCCTCGTCCACTACAATAGGGTAGTTGAACGTATCCTTTTCTTTTGAAGAAACAGAAAAGTTTAATGTACCTCCAGCCAACGCTGTCTTAAATTATAGAATAAAATTGTTGATATTTAGATATTAAAATTAAGTTTATTAAACTATCCACTATGTTACTATTTTATGATTAACAAACAAAAATATTTCCACCAGAGAAGAATTCTTCTAAAAAGAAAAGAAATCTCCCCTACCGCACTTTAAGGAGCCTTATAATCCATCACAGCTATTAATCTGTTCAAACAGAAAACTGGCTGAATCCGAAAAACCAACTTTCACTCGGAACGTTCTTCCTTAGAGGATTTATTGCCGAGGTGGCTATGAGATACTGCGAGTCCTGCCCCGGCGGACCCAGGGACGTACAACGCGGTCTTTTTCATCCTCCTCCCTAATATACTCATAAGGGATTATGCGAACGTATCCTCGTATAGCACAAATATTACAACTATGCATCAAAGGCCTACGTACCTTTGGACGATTAAGCGGATATTATGGTCATTTAGTAGTTGATTATCATCCGAGTCCGTTTACGATTGATGTTTTTCGTTTAAACAGTCAGCACCCTGTATAATTAAACAGACCGCCTGGTCACGTTTCTATAAACTTTTCGGCTAGCTTTTTATTCATTTCATTATTCGCACTGGGACTTTAATGAATAAATATTTTAACCGGGACTCTCCAAATTTGGAAAGGTCTCCCAATCGCATTACCGGCTCTGATTGTCGTATGTGTAGAAATCATCATTTCGAATCTCGTTTTATGAGGCGAGATGTCCTTTTAGAGAATATGGGCGTCTTCTATTTCCGAACACTCCGTTAGGATTATTTCTGGAATTTCGTCCCATGGCCCTCTTTCGAGTGTATCGACATGCTGAAAATACAGTATTTCAATTCGAATGGAGCATAAATTTCTCATAAAAATCACAACAGTTGTTAAAAAATGTTTTTGCACTTTGCACAAGCGTTGATAAACACGACACAAAGCATTTAAGGATAATGACAAATTAATTGTCTTCAGGCAAAAGTTCCGAACAGAAAGCACCACCAGTTATCCTTTTTGTCATAAAAAGTTTTTTCATTAAGGCGTATAAAAATAATATTTTCATTTCTTTACTATAAATCAAAATTAATATCCAAAATAAAACCCATTTTAATCTACTGACATTAGTCACCTTTCATTTAGTTCTATGATTGGTATGATAGCACTCAATGGCTTGGTAGTTGGAATCATCCTCCACCACCACTTCTTAGGTTGAAACAAATAATCTGTCATTCGATGGGTGTATCAAGAATTTGATCCCATGTTAACTCAACTTGATGATGATGATGATAATGAAATGCTGTGAAGAGGAAGTTTTGCATTCCCCGAACACTGCAACCATCTGGCTTATGTACTTTTCCTAGTTCCTTAGTTCAGTTCATTTGACAATTGGCTTGAATTGAAGTAGTAGGTCATTGACTGCCATTACTACAGTTCTTTTTTCCAGGCCTTTTTGGTATTCTATGCTTTGTCACCATTGTATCTTTGATGTATAGGTGTTTTCTAAGATGCCAGTGACCATTATATAATTCTATCCTTGAGTTTTGCCCTCTCGAACGATGATTCTTTAATCTAATTTAAGCTTACGGTATCTAGCACCTCTAGAGTTTATCCATCCTTTTGTTTTTTGTAGGCCCGTTCTGAAATCCAGGAGACTGTTTTACCTTGTTATCCCAAGCATGGTCTGGGCCTAAATATTATCTTTCAGATGTTTTGTTTCATTACCCATAACACTTGTCTCAGGTGTGTTTTTCCAGTATTCAACTTCTCAATAGGCAATTCAACTATTTATTCAGAGAGAAATATGAAACGGATGGTCACTGCAGACTGACGAGGGTTAAGCAATTTTTTTGTCACTAAGCCCACATTCCTGACATTTGGATTTGGATAATTTTCCCTTAGTTTAAATCATAAGTCTTTTTTTTCAGTGACTAGAAAGAGGTTGAGCATAAGCTGAAACCTTTTTGACAAAATACTTCCCGTGGCATCTATGCACGTAAGCTGTGGCTGGATTTGATGATAGAGCTGCACACATTCATCAGCACCCAGTGATGGTCGCTCTGAGCACTTCTTCGGTTCTAAAGCCGGGAACACACTTATCCGATGCAACGCCATGCGACGCTATCCGACGCAAATCCAAAGTCCATTTTCCCATAAAACTGTATGACCCCCGTGCACATCTGCCCGATCCTATGCAACACTAACTTATTCTACGCTGTGCGATCCCCAGTGTCTAGATTTTCGTCGGGTCGCATCGAGTACAGTTGAAGACAAAAGAACCAGACACTCATATTTTTATTCAAACTACATGTATTATTGTCGTTTTATTAATCACAACAAACTTATTTTAATATAAACCAAATTAATCGAGATCAAAAATTCATTAGTTTTTATTTTAAAAAAATTTAATGGTTTAGTAGAAAATTGATCAAAAACCGGAATACCATTTTTTGATATAATGAATTTAAGAAACAATTTATTACACGGTTTTGCTCATGAAATTTAACTAACAATTTATTACACGGTTTTGCTCATGAAATTTAACTAACAATTTATTACACGGTTTTGCTCATGAAATTTAACTAACAATTTATTTCATGGTTTTTAACATGGTTTTCATGATTACAATTACACCATTTTCGTCGAGTAGCGTCAGAACAGAACACTCATATATTTTTGTAGTTTATTTCAAACTATGTAAATGCAATTTTGTCGTTATATTAATTACAACAAACTTATTTTAATATAAACCAAATTAACCGAGATCAAAAATTCATTAGTTTTTATTTAAAAAAAAAATTTTAATGGTTTGGTAGAAAATTGATCAAAACACCGGAATACCATTTTTTGATATAATGAATTTAACAAACAATTTATTACTACACGGTTTTGCTCATAAAATTTAACTAACAATTTATTTCATGGTTTTGCTCATAAAATTTAACTAAGAATTTATTTCTTGGTTTTGCTCATAAAATTTAACTAACAATTTATTTCATGGTTTTGCTCATACAATTACACCATTTTCGTCGAGTGGAGTCAGAACAGAACACTCATATTTTTTGTAGTTTATTTCAAACTATGTAAATGTAATTTTGTCGTTATATTAATTACAACATTCTTAGTTTAATATAAACCAAATTCAACGAGATCAAAAATTCTTGAGTTTTAATAAAAATTGTTTAATTACGATGGTTAGGAAGAAAATTTGTCAAAACACCGGAATAACTTTATTTAAAAAAATTAAATTTAACTAACTATTTATTCCAAGGCTTTGCTATAAATAATGCATTAAGAACAAAAGAGGCGTTGCGACTTTGATACTGATTTGTGATACACGCTGGGTGACTGTACGTGGCGTGCGCTTGACGTCGCATTGATGTGCACACCCTACCAAAACGTGCCAAGGCGTCGGGTAGCATCGGGTAGCGTCGCATAGCGTTGCATCGGGTAAGTGTGTTCCGGCTTTAGGACCGTAACATTTTTAAAACCGACTCTCTGATGTACACTGATCAAGGACACGTTCCTCTTCAGTTACAATGATTTCACTAGCTGCTACAGTGGCCCAACAAAAGCTTTCTTTTTCGACTTAATTCATTGAACAAAGGCTTTATTGTGCTAGTAGAATAAAAACTAAGATAGTGCACTACAAGACATAATTATTGGTAAACATTAAATAGAATAAACAAATCACCGTCCTTTGGAATTAGTGAATTTGATAAAATTGCGTCTTATAATGTCATAATACCTTAAACTAGCTAAAAGGTTTTGAAGTTCGATCAATATAAAATTGTTTTTAGAGTGAATAATGGAAAAGAAACGAAAGATAAAATATATAGCATCATATCGAAATGGAATGAAGAGATGACAGGGAAATATATAATGAGGTATTTACTTTTCAAAATTGATGTGGCATTAGTTTATTGTAGGTTGAAACATGACACGATCGTTTTAAGCCGATTTGCCATCTACATATTACAGTTGGAAGTCTTTAATATTTCAGCTGGAGAGTTATTGGTTGGGGGAACTGGCCAATATCTCACATCTTACCTCCCTTGTCTCTCCCGTTTGAAAAAGATGATATTTAATTAAGAGGAAAGGTCGCTGAGTTCAGCTATTCTCGAGTCCACGCCCCGGCAATAAATTTATACGAGTCTCTGAGTTATTATGTATATATCACTGGGAGGTTTTATGTATCCGTCCGAAATGGGGAAAAAATTACAGGCTCGATTTTTCTCCGGGGTCTTTTATATTCAGAACCTAGGCTGGCTTTTTTTCAGATTTCGCATAATTCACCCGGCCTGGGAAGGAAATCGGTGGTGGTCACCGCTTCCGAAAGGTCAGGTGGTTTGTCTTCACTTCGTCGACTCTTTATTGGATAAGAAGAAAAGTGAGACCAAGAGAAGGTCTGATTCACATAGACAACGATCTACACCTTGTACAATCGTATTTCTAAGGATTAACATCAACCTTAATGCATATGATTATCTTTTATTTAAAGGAATGGATAAACCATTCTCAGGCACTACTCAAAACAAGGACATCTATAACCGTCGATCCCTATCAATAATTAATTTTGGCAACTATAAGATATTTCAAAGCCAATTCGAAATAGCCGGCTAAACACAAAATACATTAATTCATGATTTTTTAATGAACAACATAAATCCTATGACATATCCAATTACAGTGGAGTTCTGATAATCCGATGTCCGCTTATCTGAACAAATTTCAATCGGCGAAGTGGACAACTTTCAGATCGCAATATATAATTTTTTGTCATTTCCGGTTATCATTATGGTGTTAATTGATTAGCTACTTTGACTTACTGTGCAAACTCCATTGTCTGTAGTAACCGGCGGTTTGGTAGTACCCGGTCATTTTGGTCTGTTTCTTACCATGTTCAGTGGTAGGTTTTATACGAAATTATTATTAACTACCGAAGACTGCCGGATGCATCTACCAGACCAAAAGGGCGAAAATAGCCTGTGCGAAATGGTCAGAAACGACCAAACTAAAATTTTACAATTGCCTAGCTTTTTCAAAAGTTTCCAGGTTAATTTTCAAATTGCACGTGGGTGTATCATCTGTCCAGTGTATCTATAATCAATTAATCTTTCAAAAACCAGATCTGTTTTACTGCTTGCCTCTGCATCATTACAATTTTTCAGCTAATCCGAACAGGGCTTGGTCCAAATTAATCCAGACTTTACATAATTTGCTGGACAATCATTAACATAATGTCTAAGTTTATTAAATGTTGTCCATGTCGACCACTGTCAATAATTGATTATATTAACTAAGATATATTTCAAACCCGTTACAAATTAATAAGTCCAACTACCTAATTCCCATTGATTTATATGTACAGATACATACCATATGTACAGATTGAATTTATGATTTCTAACAGAACACTTCAGGTTTTGGCATACTGGAGGCAGACCTGTCTTATCCGTCCCGCCACTGAAATTAGTCTCCAAAGCATCCTGTTTTTAACCTAAACACACTTACACCCTCACCATGCTTAAATACATTTGTCTCTATTTACATACCATTGACTCAAATATGGTGGTGTACTCGATAATCCTCTATCACTCTTTACACATAACTATAACTAGGTTTCCGTTATAGTTAGGTTAGGAGGTTTCCGTTGTTTGCCATACATTGGTGAATTATCGGAAAAATGTTGTAAAATTTTTAACAAGAAGGTTTTAGAATAGCTTTCAGAAGTACGGGTTCATTTAAAAACATCCTCTCAAAACCTAAAGACAAAGGAGACAACTTGGCAAAAAGTGGGGTTTACCAACTCAATTGTAATCATTGTGATATTAAATATATAGGACAAAGCGGTAGAGAAATAAAAACAAGAGTAAAAGAACACTTGCCTAAATCGAGCAAATTTTCGGAATTTAAGGACCATCTAAAAGAAACAAAACATAATTTCAATTCAAATTTAAATACAAGAGTGTTACATAGTTTCAACAAAGGGAAAGAACTAGATTGGTTTGAGAAATTTGAAATTAAAAAATGTAAAATTGAACATGGTGATAAATGCATTAATAATATAACAGATTTTGATCTACCTCCCATTTTAAATATGTACATAAATAATATCAAACATCCAAATAATTAATCTAATTATTTTAATTGTTATTATTTTTATAGTAATTTATAGTAATATTAAGTATTTATTATTCTAATATTTATTTGTGTTATAATTTCCGCGTTTCGCACGTTCAAATTGAGCGTCATTAAAAAAATCAGCTGATAATTGGAACGTCGCGTTGGCGGAGGTATCAGCGGTTCACTTTGGCAATTCATGTCGAGAGACGTGGTTGTAGAAGTCCTTCAACCTGATGATGAGCTAAAAGGCTCGAAATCCGGATCGTTGCAAAACAACTTACTGTGAGTAGGAACTATCCTTTTAAAAAGTATTGAACACCACACTCACTCCATCATTTATCATTTATATTAACTATAACTAGTATAATTGAGGGTCAATGGATTAGTCAGTATTCTGCTTCGGCCCTCTCGCGCTAATAAATTCATTCAATCTTAATGTACACACAAAAGAATAACAAAACGAGATATATGAACAATATATTGCAAAGGTTACAGGGGACCCGAAGTTCACTGTTCTCATATTTGATGGCACTCCTACTCGCTCTCTATATGCAGCCAAGGAATGACATCTGTCAATTATGTGGGACACATTGAGCTACCTTCCTCTTCGTACCGGGTACGCGAACTTTGGCTCAAATTAACTGACCATTGGTCAACCTTGCATGGCCTATTCTTAAACGAGTAAGGATAATATTTCTTCTACTGTTCAAATCCTTCAAGGGCCACCAATTAATTGACAATGCTCTTAGAATTAATTCTGTCCTTAATAATTACAAAATAATATGTATATAGAATGTTTCAACATAAAAAATCCAATAAATATATAGTGGCACTATCAACATTCTGCCCATAACCTTTAAATTTTCATTTGACAGATAACACAGGGACATAATTTTAAAATACTAACTTTTATTTTCAAATTTATTACATTTAGGATTTGATCTTTTATTTACTTTTCTAAGTTATATGATTAATAACAATGCAAAGTGTCACTTCTTGGATCTAGGGAAGTTGTCAACAATCAGTGAGGGAAGTTGTCAACAATCAGTGATCGAACATGAACAGTCAACTTGAAACAGGGCGAATTCACACACATATCACTAATAAAATAGATGAATACAAAATAATTGTATTTAAGGATCAACAATAATATGTAAATTTTCTGTTTTTAGTAAGTTTGGTGGAAGTCCATACTTAATGAAAGAAAATCGTCTCTTTGTTCTGTAGAGAATTTAGTTTTAAATAATCGATGGAAATTTTCTATATCATAGAATATCATAGAAATGTTTTGGTGGGTAACTTATAGACGTTTTCAAAAAACCAGTGTACAACACAAGAAGTGGAATAACGCAAGGCTATAATCATTGGTAAGTTCTATTCATAAAAATATATAAAAAAACTGAAATTATTTATTTGCACAATAATAATTTTAAAAAATTTATCAGAAAAAGTTAAAATTTTGGTAAATCTACCATGGTTCATTAAATTAAACCACTGCCATATAATCTTTGCCAACGATAAATCACTACAGTTTTTCAATCCGTGTTGAAAACAACTATTTAATATATTGTGAACACGTAATAAAATTAATCGAATCGAATAAATAAATGTAAAACTGGTAAATTACAATGATTACTGTACTAAAGGGATGTTAAAAGGCCGTGGCCGGTCTGTCGACAGCATTAGCATATTTAGCAGAGACTGGTAGTAAGTGGGCGCTGTGCTCGAACCCATAACTGCCTCATTCGGACCAAATCAGGAAAACGATACGCATAAGTTTCACGGAAAATACAAGAGATCCTGAACTTCGGCTTTCTTTATGCCGATTTGAATGTCAACAATAAAATAATTTTGGCACTGCCCTGTAAGATTTAGTCTTGGGGTCTGCGAAGAGATACGCGCGTAGGTTTTTGTTTCCGATCGGTTTTTCTGCATATTCGAAATGTATTTGTCTTTTAGGATCGTCTAACATCACAATAAAGAGGATATGCAGATAAAAATGTTTTAAAACGACAGAACTTTGCAAAAAACCTTCCTATCAATTCAGAATATAATTCAATTAATTAAGGTTTTAAGTTGAGATAATTGAATGATATTAATTGGTCAAGCGGACCACGAAAAATAGTGAATTCAGAATATAATTTTTGCTTTATAACAAAGATCTTCAAAGTAAGTATGTTTGAAGCTTTAAAAAAATAAGACATTTCTATTGTTAATTTCTTAATTACTGAAGAGTAACTATGGTAATTTTTCTTTTGACTGGTTTCTTTACCTATCGGCAAGACAAGTCAATACTCGTCACGTGTGACCATATAGCTTTTGCCTATTTGCCCATTGGACTGCTCAATTGGAAATAAATCTTTGCCGTTTTTTCCAAGTGGATAAAATGGCGCCGGTCTCTCTTTTGGGACAATGAGTTGACACGGGTGGTGGATGTCCCTCTAAGGAAACCAGCTCCAGGATCTGGGCCCGAGGGTCACGCCCACCGGATCTCTCCTTTAACTGAAAAGGCCCCCGGGTTGGCCAATGCGGGGAAGAGGTATGGTTTTGCCAGATGGCGAATAGAACGGTTTTCCTGGAAAATCTCGCCGGCCCGGGTCGCATCTTTTGACCGGATTTCATCTACAGATCGACGACATGAGAAATTTTTAGATGACAAAGGTCACGCATGCTCGACGATGTTTAAATAAATATTTAAAACTGAGAAATAAGTTAAAAGAAAATCACATCAGAGACATAAAAGCTTAGGATAAACATAGAAAGATAATGGGAAGACAAACAGACCACAGGCAATTAGCCGACAGCTACATGGTTAGCTTAAAAAATTAACACGCTCCCCTCTAGCACATATAAAAAGCAACATTATTATTTACAGCAATAAAACAGGTATTATCGCATTGTTTTTTTGCACAATATAATATGTCATCTAATTAAAAGAAGAAGAAGAAGTAAATAACTATACCATCAACTGACGAAAAGCGGCTTTCCTTTATATCCAAAATAAAATTTACCCGCTGATTATGAATAATCATATGATAATCATAATGATTATAAAATATTAAAAAAAGAAGATATTTACTACAATGAGATGCCCACTGAATATTCGCCATCACCAATTTGAGTTTCGGAGTGGTCTATCCAACAAGTCAGTAGACATAAATTCCACCTTCCTTGAACTAAAGCAATATTGTCAAGGTGTGTTCGTGGATGTACACCAAGCTTCTAACTATAGCACCACCGACTATTGGAAAGTTAAAGCATATCCTACCTGCAGCCTATTATCTCATCCTAAGATCCTTTCTTCCTTATATTCCATCCTTTTTTAGCAGGTGTCCCACAGGGTGCCGTCCTCGCTCCACTGCTTTACTCATTTTATGCATTATACCTACCCACACAACCTAACACTATCTCGAGCTTTTCGTTATCTGGTTTTCCTTGAACCCTGGTCTGACGATGGATAATCAAGATAAACGAAACCAAATAGAAATACATAATAATCCCTGTTGCGAAGAATGTACGATACCTCGGACTCTGCCATGACAAACGATGACCTCATAGAAAAAACGTACAGACTGCCAGTACATTTTATAATGGTAAAACTACTGCTCGATAGAGATCTAACTTACTACACTAACAACGATTTGGACGTACAGACTCTACAGGACTGCTAAACGTTCCAACTTTAACCGAGTTCAATCCGTCCCTCTTGTCGCTCATTTATCCCAATTCCACTACATAAGGGTCCATTCTAAACTATCCCATCATCTCAACCCCTTTGCCAAAAACTTCTCAAAACTGAAAAATCAACCATCACTTTATCTGATAATCCTCACATGAGATGAAGCGTCTGTGTCCTCGCAAGAACTCACTGCTTGACTTCAGCTTCCCAGGATGAAGACTACAGATCTCGTCATGCTGATGGCTTTCATTACTGGATAATTGCTGTTCATGTTTACTTTGAAGGAAAAACCTGATCTAAATAGAAAAATAATCTCGTTGACGTAATAAGCGAGAGAACACGCGGACCAGGAGTAAACGACTCTTTTTTTTCTTCTGAAAAGAGCGCTTAAATTTTATGACTTCAAGGTGCACGCGAAACAAACTGCATGTTGAATAAATATATACTGAAATATAGAGCATATTGGAATAAGTAGATATTAACGAAAAATATGTTTGTAACTATTTTAAATTATGTACAGTATGACGAATGATTGAATATGAAATGAGATAGATGAATGTTTAAATTGTAAAAAACAAAACCCAAAATGGCTGTTTTGAGGGGAAATGACAAGCGAGAACAGGTGAACCAAGTACCACCAGTCTTACAGTCCGAGCCTGTCCAGTACCTACACTTTCCATAAGTTCTGCCACCTTTGAATTTTTTGAAAATGTGGTAACTACCCTCACTAATATCATGTTTAGAGGATAACACTCCAACAAGATTAGCTACAAGAGATAAGGCGAAACCCAGGCCTGGTTAAGAATGAACCTTCCTGAATTTATCAGCTGCAAAGTGTGGCCTTCTTCCAAGTCAGATATCCAATTCTTTGGATGCAAATTGTGGTCAATGATGGAGGGCATGGCCTGTAGAAAGAAACACCTAACAATCGAATCTTGGAAAAGCAATCTTATAAAAACAAATTTCCACTAGAAACAGTCCGAACTGCACTGGGCAAATGCCGACCTCTTCGTACAAAATGGGGTCATTTTTAAAAATTTCTTTTTCCAGTAATAATTATTTGCATTAATGGTTTGTGCAATAGTAAGATATTTTTATTTGAACACTTGTTTGATTTTAAAATCTTGAACCCTCGGCTAGACTAGCTACTGTAGGTTTGTTCAATGTTGTTTTGAAGGGAGCATTGGCGTATTTGCGCCCTTTTTATATGTGGAAATGTGAATTTTTGCAATTTCCGAACCGTTCACTTAATTATTCGATTAAAGAAAGAAAATTAGTAAAGGGTCGTAACTCAAATCGATGAAAACCCGGTCGAGTGTCACCATAAACGCGATAAAACGTTCTTCAGGACAGTCCGTGGATGTGCCGCACACTTAAGGATTTTTTTACAGCACCTCTTTTTTAAAGGAAAACAAAGAGTCGAGAGAAAAAGGATCTTTCGATAAGGAGAACGAGACTTGAACTTTACATTCCTTTTAAACGGAGATTAACACGGCAACCGTCTACGGTTCCTATCTGCTGACTCCGTGTATCTTCCGGGTATCCGGGTATGATTTATTACTACACTGCATTATACAAGACGAGATTTAACATTAATTCCAACGCCTTTGAATATTAGTGTTGTATACCAAGTGATAAAACTCTGTCAGAATTGTAATTTTGATTACAGATTAATAACCTCGAAGCGTAATTTGGCCAAATTTATCTCTTTATGTTTTTTTTTTAAATCATAATGGTCATTATTAGCAAGAAGGCGTCTTAATTGAGGTTGATTATGGACATTTTGTTAATGGGTAACTAGAAAAATACAAAATTACACGAAAATTTCGTTGTAAATTCATTAATAATTTTTGAACGTTATAGTACAAAAATGCTCATTAAACGGCAAAATTAACAAAGGTCACACGTTATAAAGTATTGTGAGATATCACCGTGAGATCTGAACGGTCATAAACCTTAGTTTGGTCATTTCTATTCTTTTCTCATCATCAAGTGGCATGTCATAAAAGTTATCGTCCGTATAATGTAGATTGTTTTTATGTTAGTCTGGCACGTGTGTCTTCATGAGAGATAGGCACAAAGTAGCATGGGCTTCTCAGTCCATATTATATATCCTATTTGTAGATCTCAATTGTATGCGAGATATTTCACTTTTCAAGTAATTGCAACATCCCTCATATCTCATAAAATATTAATCTTACTGGAAAGTTGACTAAACAAATAAAGCATTAAAACGTATGGGATTTATTGTAACTTAAAGTAAATCAAATATAAAATTACTTAGAAGATAAACTTTTCCGAGTTTCCAAAGTTCTTGTCTAAAGATTAAGCAATGTTTACTTGGTTCTATAAATTGCCATTTTTTGGCTACAGAAAATTTCCCCCAACTAATGAAAACTAAACGCGTCTACTTTATTTCTCAATAATCAGTTATCAGTAATGTACATTAACGTTAAATTGCTGAAATATTTTTGTTGGCTACGAACGGTTCAAAAATATTAGTCATTAAGGTTTTGAAACTAAAATAATAAAGTGTCTAATCAGAAGAAAACAAGTTAAAATTCTCTGGTGTAAAATTGTACCTAAGAAAACCAAAAGCTTCAAAAGCTTGCATTCTTCAAGGAAGTGGACATTTTAAACGTTTCATTTTTTGAAGCTTTTGGTTTTCTCAATTTACATTCTATTGAATTAACAGTAGGATTAACAATTTATGAGATAAGCGAAACTTTATGGAATAAACTTGTGAAAGGAGGAAGTAACCTTTATGTGAAATTTCTCGATTACAATTGAGAATCAGAATTTGAACAATAGGGGCTTTTTAATCCAACTTTACAAGCAGGATATAGTATTGACTTGATATATTGACGTCTGTTCATGGGACACCCTGTATAAAAATATTGTTTCAATTCTTTATTTTATCACATGACTCCTTATCGTTTCTTGTAATGTAGTAACAATTTGACAGAAAATATCGTTAATATGTTAAGAAAAAAACATGAGAATACTATAAAAACATAATTTACGAATACCTTATAATGTGTTAAAGACAATTTCTAAGATAAAGTAAAATTCGAATACAGTTAATAGTTACGCCAAAACCCGTGTTTGTGTCCGGCATGTAGAGAAAGGTGCTTGATGTGTCCCAGCTATTTGAATGTGCTATTCCTTGGCTCTATATAGAGAGCGTGTAGGAATACCATGCAAGAATTATTCTTGGGTTCGGTAGCTAGTAGTTTTGGACCAGTTATAAGATCAACCGATGTTATGTGGAAGATCGTGGCCTGCATTTAGTGAAGAGGATGCAGTAGTTTTTGAGAGGTTTTCAACTTCTATCGTAAGCACAATTGCTTCTTTTTGCATGCATTCTCCGTTTAACTTTGCGACTATCGCACTGAGCGTAATGTCGTCTGCTTACAGGGCTAGTTGGCAAAACCGTGTTTTTTGAAAAGCATTTAGAAATATGGGGAATAGTGCGAGATCCAATAGTGCGCCTTGTGGAACATCTGTTATTACCAATTTTAACACTATAACTGCGGAATCTATTTCATTTTGCCTATTCACCAGGCTGATGTATTCTAAGAAATTCGATACAAGTTGGAAACTTGACGTCAACGTTGTTTTCACGGTCTGGTGAAACAACTCACTCATCCGCAGTGAAATTTTTAAAGGGCAACGAGAGAGTATTCTTGAATGCAACCCATAAGGACACGCTGAACAGTGTGTGGTTACCTACCTAAAGGTATCAACTGTCTACCTAAAGGTAGAGGTCAAAATCGTTTTTCCATTATAAGATGCTGCCTAGATATGACGGTTCGATCACATTTTAGCAGTACATTTTCAAATATTTTACTTAATGAGCTGAATAGTCTGATTTGAGTCTTGAAGTGTTTCGTG
This sequence comes from Cimex lectularius, assembly GCF_000648675.2. Taxonomy (NCBI): domain Eukaryota; kingdom Metazoa; phylum Arthropoda; class Insecta; order Hemiptera; family Cimicidae; genus Cimex; species Cimex lectularius. The sequence continues at coordinate 1,203,290 of NW_019392730.1, read as the reverse complement.
TGGCTTATAGGGTTTCTCTGATAAAAAATAATTAATAACATTGCAGTGTTCAGCGAAATAGATTAAGAAAAACTTTGAATAGATATGTAAGAAGAGTCGGATCTCTTAAAGGAAAATTTTTCAGCATAAGATTTGAGATTTGATCGAGCTTAGGTGATTTTATATATTTGCATAATTGGATGATAGTACGAATTCCCTTGGAGTGTACATTCATCTGGGTTGACCTTTCTGTTCAAAAAACTAGTGATCTTTCCTGTGACAAGCTTTTCGAAATTGTATTTTCTTTCGTTCGTTTAATTTAAGTTTGATTAAGGTGTGGTTGAATGTGGAAAATCGTTAAAAAAACGACCTAAAGCCATAAGCAATTGTTCAATTAGTGATGTACGATTAAATAATTAGCCCCATTGTGCTACGAACAGCCCACGTTGGTTTACGTTCCGTTGAAACTCGAACCGAAGCCAATACAGTTTCCCCATTCCAGGAATGAAGCCACCGCTTTGTAATTACATAAGCCGGAGGTAAATTATACCCCTTTGCAAAGAGCATAGTTTAAGATTAATAGCTATTTTTTACAGTAGTTTCTCGATTTGGAGCAATAAACCTGACTTGAGGCGTAAAAGTTTCCTTTGAGACACCCGCCGTTTTAACGTGGATTTCTTTTATCCTTTCTCAAAATGGTAAAAAGTTTGCGATTCGTCACGGATCATCTTCAGAAATTCAGTCATGTCAATTTTCACTCGGGTTTAAAAGCTTTCGTACCTCGGAGAACTCCGACCATCTGGTATATGAATCACTCGAGGCACGGAGGCATCTGGAACTTGTGGTGACTTACCGTAGAGGAAGAAAGAAAAGGTCAACTGGGACATGAAACGAAGAAGGTCCTGGGGTCAGGGGCCAAGCCGCGGACACCGGATCCTCGCGTTCGAGCATTTTATCGTCACCTGGGCTTTAACAAGAAGCTTTTAAGCCTGACTTGCTCAAACATCCGCGATTTATGACACACGTGAAAACACTCCACTTCATTATCCTGGATAATACTGTGTTGAAATGGCGATCATTCATCGAGAGAGTTAACGTTCGACGTGCAATATTTCCCATACATGCGGATGTTCATTTGACACGCGTGTCAACACGCGGTGAGATAAAATTCGAACCTTTTATTTATTAGAGCGAATGTGTGTATGTCTCTTAGAGCTTGCAGATATTAAGTTGTCTGTCAGTTTGCTTCTTCTATTTGTGTGTTTCTTATGATGATGTGTGATTATGAGCGATGTGTGTCAGTATGTACGTGTATGAAACATCAAAACCCAGTCCACAGCTTTTTTCGTGAAAACAGCTTTGCTTTTAGGCCTAAAAAAAGAAAGCAGGCGTGAAAGAGAAAGAGAGAGAGAGAGAGAGAGAGAGAGAGAGAGAGAGAGAAGAGAGAAAATAGAGAGAAGGAGAAAGAGAAGAAAGTAGAGGGAAGGAGAGAGAGAAGAAAGAAAATAGAGAGAAAGAGAGAGAGGGGGAAGGAAAGAAAAGAAAAAGAGAGAGAAAAAAGACGGGAGAGAGGAGAGAGTGAAGAAAGATAATAGAGAGAAGGAGAGTGAGAGAGAAAGTGGGAAGGAAAGAAAAGAAAGAGTAATAGTATTTTTGTTTAAACTTTATTTAAAAAGTAAGTTATTTAAACAATAAATCCACTGGTGTTAAAATAACTGACACTTCACAAGTTTTTTCCTGAGTACAGCTTTGTTCCGAGACGGCCTGAAGAGAGGAGAGAGAGCAAAAAGAAATAAAAGACAAAGAGAGAGAAGAAAGGAGGGAGCGAGCGAGAGAGAAATAAAGAAGGAAAGAAAAGAAAGATAAAGCGTGTTTTTATTTAAAATTTATTTCAGCATGCTCCATATTAAAAAATAACAGAACAGACACTCCAATGATATGTATGACCACAAAAGAACTGACACTTCACAAGTTTTTTCCTGAATACATCTTTGTTCTGAGACGACCTAAATAAAGAAAGCAGAAAGAGAGAAAGAATGAAAGAAAGAAAAGTTAGAAAAAGAGGGAAAACTGGGGGGAGAGAGAAAAGAACAAAAGAAAGAGAGAAAGGAAATTGAGAGAAAACAGAAAGAGAGAGGGAGAGAAAAGTGAGGAGAGAGACAAAACTGAGAGGTGAGAGAAAACTGACAAACAGAAAAAGTGACTGAAAGAGAGAGAAACAGAAAATAAAGAGAAAACAGAAAGAGAGAGAGACTGACAGACTGAAAAAGTGACTGAGAGAGAGAAAGAGAGAGATATTCCCAGTGAACACGTTTTGTGCCGTTTGTCTGTCTGTCTATCGTTTCGGAGTGTGTGTGGGTTTTAACGGTCGAACGTATATCTAATATTAACCTTTTTAATTAGTTAATTTTGATCAATGATTGCATAATTAGAGACGAAATAAGTGATAGTAGTAACCGTTCAAGTGTGGAATGCTTAATTTAGAAATTAAACCTTATGAACATATTATACGTCGGTTAACCTGTAAAATAATAATATGTAAGACATTTTACGAGGGGGCAAAGGGTGTACCGAGCGAAACGGCGTACCGAGACGAATCCAAACGCGTTTAACGTCTGTCACAGTCTGCCGGTTAGATTTACAGGTAATTAAAGTATAATTGCATGCAAGGCACGGGGTTTGGATTCATCTAGCTCTCCTATCAATTACACGGCGAGGCCCTTTTCTGATCCGGGCCTTGACGCAAGCTCCAAGCCGCAATAATATAAATTGCTTCATTTATCACAAGGGCCCTGGCCGGCCAATGGAACTCTTCACGATAGCGTTTTGCCGAGGGCCGTCTTCCATAGAAGTTTCCGTACCGGGGGTAATTAAATACAAGTATCGCCAGGAAATGCAGTATACTATATGAAGAACGTCTAAATTTCCAATTCGACGATTTCGTTTAATCTTGACCTTAAATGTGCTTGTAGCAGTCGGAAGGTCTGATGGGACATAGACGTTTATTAAGAGGTTTATCTTGCGTCGGTCAGGACGTCGGCCGCGGTGCTGGAGGCGTTTTCGTTTTGAACCGAGAAGAATGATAAAATGTCGACCATTTTTCCACATCTGATTGTAATTGCCCTTTAGGACGAGCGGTCCGTGTACCCGACGGTGACTTATGGACCGACGTCCTGAGAATAGGAACCGACCATTTACCTCTGCGCTAATGAAACATCCTTTGAGACTCTGCACTGCCTTTGTCAAGTCCAACCTTCCTAATTCAAATCGGCAAAATTGTTTCGTCGCCTTTGTATTTAGAAAAACACCGTTCAATCTGTGGTTTGATCTTTGCACGCTTGGCATTTCCGGCGTGCTTAATCTTAACATCATAATAAAACTGGATATAATAACATCGGCTCGAAAACAACACAGCTAAATTAATAATCCCTTACAACATTATTAACATGTTATGAAGGCAAAAGTTGTACAAACAAAAATCTAACCAGCCAGAAATTGAGATCGACGTAAAAAACAAGAACATAGGAATAAACAACGTGGAAATCGAATCCAACCTGTTGTACATGTATTTTGGCTCTAAGTGTGTTCTAAATAGGCAAGTAGGTTATTGGGCAAGGCTGCAGAATCTTCTTCCTCCTCATTCCTTATTTTCTGTCGTCCGTTTTCCAGTTGGAAAGGACTGTGGAATATGTGATTTTAGACCTCAGCCACTTCTTAGCGACACAGAGAGCTGATTCCTCGATTCAGCGTAGATGCAATGGTAGTTGACCCTTAAGCGTAACAAAGTTGAATGGAATTTTCTTTTTTCTTTTAATGAGTTATACCACCTGGCTATTGGGATGCCACGATGCTATCAGTTGGTCCGTTATCATTTATCCTTGCCGTACGAGATTTTATGGCAAGGGTGATTTTTGGGCCTATGGCATTTGGTGTTGTTAAAATTTAATAGAGCGCTTTGGGAGTTGATGATATCTACACGTACGATATCATTTCGCGTTTGACGTAAAGCACCGCCTGCAACTTAATTCTGGGGCCTAAAGAAATAAACCAAAGAAAGAATTAGCAAAAAAAGAAGAGAGAGAGGGAGATAGAGAGAGTGATAAACAAAGAAAGATAATAAGTGAGAGAAAAGCCACAGAAAAAAAGAAAGAAAGAGGGAGAGAGAGAAAGAGATAAATGAGAAAGGGAGGTAGAAGGAAGGGAAGAAAAAGAGAGAGATAGAGGAAGGGTAAAGAAAGAAATAAAAAGAGAGAGAGATTAATAAAGAAAGATAATGAGTGAGAGAAAAGCCAGAGAAAAAATAAAGAAAGAGCGGGAAAGAGAGAAAGAGATAAAACTAGACAAAGGGGATAGAAAAAATGGGAGAGAGAGAGAGTGAATGAGAGATAAAGTTAAGAGGAAAAGTTAACCACAACAAGAAATAAAAAGACTTTTGAAATTACACTTCTATTTTAAAAATACCCCATGTTTAGAAAATTGCGAGTCAAATCTTAACACAAAAAATTTTTATGAACACTAAGTTCCATCATTAGATAATTAAGAATTAATTTGGTAAATAATAATAAAATTGGGAGAGTGTTGTGGTATATTAAAAAATATGGAATATCTTTAGCCAGGACGCATGTAAAAACTATTATTTTTTGTTTTGTTTTTTTAATCTCAAAATAATAAATAAAAATGTTAATACGATATTGTAAAATTCTTTAATGATTAGGATTAATATTGATTAATACCAATTGGACTGTGCTATAAATGTTTTAATTTTAATAGTGTTTCGCATTGTTTCATTCTTGGTTGTACAAGTATCTAGGTTGATTTGCCATTTCATTGATTATTGTTTTCAAAGATCACATTAATTTCTCATCTCACGCTATTAATCCCCACACCTGATCCTCGGCCGGGGTTTATGTAATCGAAAGATTTCGGCCTTTTGTGACTGTTTCGCCGTGAGCCCCGGTGCCCGGGTGCCTCGCGTGTCCCTTGATTGAAAAATTAAAGGTTTAACTGTCTAATAGCACCCTTTTCCTATATGATTAATTGCCCCGTATCCCGGCACGGATATTGCCGCACATGTGGGCTTTTAATAATTCGTCTCGCCGAAGAGGCGTGAGCCGTGGGATTCTGTTCTCCCGTTATCAAAAGCTTATGAATATGAAACTGTCGTCTGATCGTCTGATAAGGGTGAACAAAATTCAAAACATCTTTCGCCTGTTTACATTTTTTCTTTGTTCTTTTAGTCTAAATTTTAAGTTTTAAAACCATAAAATGTCTATTTTTTATATTTATATTTAATATTCTCTGAGAAGAGTGCGAGAGAGAGAAAATGAAAACTACATTCTGAGCCCTAAAGAAAGAAAGAAACAGAGGAACGAGAGAGGAGTAGTGTGGGAAAGATAGAGAACTAGAGAGATAAAATGAGAGGTACATTCTGAGGCCTAAATAGAGAGAGAGAGAGAGAGAGAGAGAGAGAGAAAATTAGAGGTACATTCTGAGGCCTAAATAGAGAGAGAGAAAAAAAAATAAAGAGAGGGAGAAAAGAGAGAGAGAGAGAGAATTAGAGGTACATTCTGAGGCCTAAATAGAGAGAGAGAGAAAAAAAGAAAGAGAGGGAGAAGAGAGAGAGAGAGCGAGAGCGAGAGAGAAAGAGTGGGGGAGAGGGGGTCAGACGGAGAGAAAGATTGAGATGAAATGAGAACTACAATGTGGGCGGGAGCAATACTAAGGATGTGAGATATAAATAAAAAAATTACAGAACTTATTGCCTTATTTTTTAAAGAGTTACAAAATAGAAATACAGCTTAGATTAAGACCATTTGAGTGTTGGCAGGCACCATAGAAAAACCACCGCTCGAAATATGGTTCCAGCCTGAACCAATCAACAAATCCAACACTCATTCGAAACATGCTGTTGGATAAGAGATTTTTTTTTGTATGATTTGGTAACCTGGGATGATAAAATATATGTACTATAACCAGATAAGGATGGACATTAACATTTGTCCTAACATAGCACACAACCCCAAAAAAATCTGATGATGACTAACTGCTAGCGGTTAAATCTCAAAATTGCCTAAGTGTTATTTTAAAAAATGCGTTAAAATAACCTTATCTAATATAAAATGAAGTAAATAAAGTAATTCCTGGCGTAGAAAGTGTTTAACGATCAACTACCCGTTAACTATCGCAGAAGAAGAATCCTGGATTCACATTCCTATCATTTTTTCATGTTATTCTCAATTTAAAAAGGCAGAGGTTTTCCGAGATTCGAACTCAGAACCTCTACAGAGGCAAATACGTGCCGGACGCCCTATATCAGCCACCACTGTCCTCTGATAAAAAGGAAAACCTACTGTTTCACGACAACGTTCGTCAACACAACTTTGGCCGTCCAAAAGGTAAACAACTACGGAGGACTATTTTGTTGCCTTTATTAATTATTATAATTTTTATTTTGCACTACAACAATATTTTCATGATATATAATATTGAACTAACAATAATTTACAAGACATTTGAGGGGCTGCTACCCTGTTACAGCCCATCATTTAAACATTTTAACTATTAATTAAGGTTTTTTAGTTGAGATAAAAAAGTCAATGGCACGATAATATATTAATTGGTCAAGCGGACCACGAAATTAGTGAATTTTAACTATGTTGTCCCCGTTCTAGAAGGTTTTTATGTTTGGGATTCTTTGGTGGAAGGCTGGAGCAGCAATTCCTATTGCTCTTAGGAGTGAATTGTTATATTAATGCTGCAAATTGCCTGACCAAACTGTGTTCTTTCTGTAGTTTTGACAGTCTCCACGTTTGGAGACGTTGTATTTTAAGAAAGTAATACTTAACAAATTCTCAATAATTTGTATCATTGTTGACACTTTCAATTATGTGAGGGAAAAAAGTTTGTTATACGGTGTGAAATGTACAACGATAATAGAGTTAATTTTGGTGATTGAAGGTATTTTTTTATTATTTCCACCTTAGTACTTTCAACATTAGTACTTTCACTGGCCTTATGTTTTTGCAACCAAATTTTCTCATGTTCGGTATTTTTCATCATCACTTAAAAAAACTTTTGTCTGTACAAACAGGACACAACGCTTTATCTCATTTTCAATTATGACATAAGGTGATTTGTTTTTGTTATTGAAGCGATAAAAATTACTGTATTTTGATGGCCTTTATACAACCGCATTTCCTATTTTAACATCTTCAGAATGCCGACCGATTTACACTTTTAATGCTACTTACAGCATTCCGGCCTGTGATTAGGTTTCAGAGGTTTATTGCTGTACTTCTAATCTTATCGAAACAATCCTGTAATTATTTATAAAAAAATTTATATAATTTTTACCGTTTTCGTAAAAAATGTATATTTTATAAAAATTGGTTCTGACAAGGATTGCCAATCAAGTTACTTACATTTCAAGAATCTAGTTTAAAAAAGGTGGTCATTGCAAATATATTTAATATCAAAAGGGAAAAATACGGGGAAAAGGAATATACAGAGAAAAATGGGAAGAATTACAAGCAGCTTTTCAAAATAAAATAAACTAAGAATTTGAAAATTTAAAAAAATACATTTAAATATTTTTTAAGACAATTTATATGTGATCTACCATTACATTTGATTCATCACTTTGAAAAATTTACTTGAAGTTTTGAATATCAAGACATAAGTTTCTTTCTGTGTGCAACAAAAGGTTGCATTTAATTTTTTTAGCGACACAAAAATACATTTTTGATTTAAAAAACTGTTGCTACCCTTTAAGATTATATTTCAGCTTACGTATCCATTGCTATCCAGATTGTTCTAATTCCAGATCATAAATGTTCTTATTTATGAATTAAAAGCCTACGGGTAAATTAGTCTAGGCATTTTTTTACATATCAACTCTCAATAAATGTCGATTGTGTCGACAATTGAGATTTATTTAATTATAATTTATTAGGCGGTTAATTGTTATTCAATTGGACATTTCACCAATTACGCCATGTAATAATGGTGTCCTCGATTTTTTGAACGGGATAAATGTTAAGTTTGATAACAATTTTTGAAACATTAGTTCCTCTTAATTGTTTTAGCGGAGGAATCGTTATGTTTCCCTTGAAAACCTTTGAAGAAATTTTAGGATTTTTGAGTTGTGGAATGATAAAGCCTATCAGTGAAATAATGATTGATTGTGAGTGATTTGTGTCAGTAATAAATTACCAAAAAATGTAACATTAAAGCAATATATTGGCCAGAATTTAGACAAAAAGAAGCTTGGTAATTTGAAAAATATGACCTGTCCTTTGAGATATGCGGATAGAGATATATATTTAGTCTGCCTACTCGTGATTTCGGTCAGACGTACTTGCTATTTTTTAAATCTTCAGTGGTTAGTATGTGTGTTTTATATTTTGAATTTCTGATGGAAAAATATCAAATTACTCCTCACAGAGGGTTGGAATGTCATTCTTACTTCTGAGGCCTAACAAAAAAAAGAAAGAGAGAGGGATAAAGAAAGCGAAAGATAGAGAAATGGAGGGAGAGAGAAATAAAGAAAAAAAGAAAGGAAGAGAAAAAAGTGAGAGAGAAAAAAGAGCGACAAAGAAAGACTGAAAGAGAGAGAGTGTGTGTGTGTGAGAGAAGGAAGGAATGAAAAGAAAGAGAGAGTGAGAGAGAGTTGGAGTGTCATTTTGACGTTAGAATAAACAACCCATATACCAAACATTGAAGATGGCGAAATGCCTAAAGCCGACTGACAGACCAAAACAGGGTGGACAGGTCGAAAAAAATGATAGGGTGGAGAGAATGAGTGCGAGGGGGATATTTGACCTATTATGCATGATTATTATTATTGACCTTTGTCGTGAAAACATTTTATTTCTGAGGACCAATAAAAGAAAAAAAAAGTGAGAGAGAGTGTGTGTATATTTTGACCAACGGTTGACTCACCCATAAACCAACCATTGATGGTGAAATGCCTCAAGACGCCTGACAGACCAAAAAACGGAGGACATGCCTAATAAAATAATCAAGATCAACCAAGTCACAGTAAAAATTATTTTTAAAAAGCGTTAAAATTTAACAACAATTAAAATTATATTTAACAGTGAACTTCGTTGAAACATTAATTACACTAATTTAGTGGCGCGATATTGCCAACGGCTTTTGGTTTCAGATTAGTTTTTGCTTTCCAAATACTATAATTATGACAAATTAAAGAATTATTTTTATTTAGTTACTTAATAGTTAAACTCAAACAGACCAAAATGGATCTAAAAGAATACTTGAGACTTCGACAGCATTATCAATGATTATTCGGAGATAGTGAGGTCTGGTGTGGCGTAGGTTTTAGAAAAACATTTTCTTTATCGTACGACATTTCGGTCGTTATTGAGATCATCTTCAGGGCCTGGGATTTATAAACATTGTTTAAATTTTACAAATACATGTGAAAAAATGAATTTATACAATGCTAGAAATTTTAGATTAAAAAATAAATAAATAAAAATAAATATTTTTACGCTAGAAAATTTTTAAATTAAAAAAAAAAATTATAAAANCGTGAGATGCGGTCGGGTGTGATGTAGGTTTCAGAAAAACATTTTCTTTATCGTGCCAACGTTTCGATCTTTTATTGAGATCATCTTCAGGGCTCAAAGTGTTATCTTCTGTGTAATTGTGTCATCCTTGCGTGTCGTGTTGAGAGTGCCAGTGCACAATTAATTGCAAGGATGGCACAATTACACAGAAGACAAACACTTTGAGCCCTGAAGATGATTCAATAAAAGATCGAAACGTTGGCACGATAAAGAAAATGTTTTTCTGAAACCTACATCACACCCGACCGCATCTCACGATATCTGAATTACTAAAGATCGAAACATTGGCACGATAAAGAAAATTTTCTAAAACTTATGTCACACCAGACTGCATCTCACGATCTCCGAATATTCATTGACTAACGGTCACTAAACACCACACAGTATTATCAATCTTTAGGTCATAAATAGATGATGGGTTCATAAGGACTACACCCAGGCAGACAAAGTCTGCATTAAAATAGAAGCCACATCACCTTTTCCGTTCGGTACTTAGAAACTTCAAACTTAACCGAACTTCACACTTTCCGTCGGCCTTGACCGAAGAATGTGTCGACTCATTAGCCCGGGTGAAAATTGAATCTGTCCAGACGAGTGACTCTCTGATTGATGGACGTCAGCGTTTGAATACTTGCCTCGGTTTTGATCCATTTGAAGTCTCTATACCGGCAGCCGTCCTGCCATTATACGCCCTTAATTGGACCCCTTTTTTTAATCTTTAGAGTCTATGTATTCATGCTGGCCATCAAGAGTATTTTCCACGCGTTCTTTATTAGTTAATTGAAAATTAGGCCATTGGTTTAACATACTCCATTTTACCCATAAGATTTACATTTTATTAACTATGAAAAAAAATTATGAACGATCTACTGATAAATTAGTCTAGAAGTCATGTTTCTGAAACTAAACTACCTTAATTATGTAATTCGAACATGCTGGATAAAACGTTTCGTTATTACAACGATGGTATCAACTCGGCTTATTTTTTTTCCTTCTAAGAGTATTGGGTGACATGTTCGGTACTTTTGACGCCAAGCGGACGAAGGTCGTAAAACAGGTGAGATCCACGTGTAGAGCTTCGAATGCAGTCCACGTATCGATGGTATCGCTTTCAGAAGGGATGAGGACGCATTCTTTGGACTCTACTCGAAGGAATCGGTTTACTCGCGTTCATATCTCGATCTGCGCATTAAAATATTTGAAAAACTGTCTTAACGTGAATCGTCCTGTTTAACATTTCGGTGCTACTCAGGGCGATATCTTTTTGCGAATATCAAGTCCGAACGCGAATTGAATCATTTAGGGGGACTTTTTGCCTTGTATAACAATACTAAATGTTTGTTACGGTCGTATTACATGAATATTTGGGCTTAAAGTATTCCTTTTATTTATTAAATTTATTTTGATTATTGATTGATTGATTATTAAATTTATTTTATTATTAAATTTATTTTGATGCAAGCTTTATAAGAACCTATTTCGTCCCACGCGATTGTAACGATTGTAACTAAAAATTTAATTTAAAAAAACCGATCCTCACAAAAACCGTTCGTTTTCCGGTTGGTTTACTTTCAAAAATACACCTGTTCAAAACTTCAGGTCATTTTTTATAACACTTATGACTGCCTATAGTAGAAATTTCGTTACATCAATCAAATCGATCAAAAATAACTTTCAAACAAAACGCTGAATTTAAAATTTTGATTGTTACACGGTTCACATTATTTTATTGATTATCTCCACTCATAAAATTATAATCCTATTATAAATTCTATTACACTAATAAAAAGAGAACTGAAAAACCTACGCGGTTTGTTATTTTTTATATTATTTTATTATTAAATAGAAAATAATAAAATACAAAATAATGCAGTAAAATGTCACGAAACGATATCAGACTTGTTTTCTTCAAGAAGATGGATATTGAAAATTTAATTTAATTTTTTAGAATCTTTTTTGGTTTTCCTTACGTTTGTATCAGGGTCTTTTGTTTAATTTGTATTACTTTCATTACTTTTTTAAAGAAGTTTCAAAATCTTAATGACTAGTTTTTTAAACCGTTTGTAAACGAAAAATCAATTCTGTGTGATAACTGATCATTGAAAAATTAAGTACACGTATTTACAGAATATTGCTAAGAAAACTTTTCTGTAAATGCCATATCTTTCAGCATTCACCTAACCAAGAAAATCTTACTTAAACTTTAGATAAGAATTTTGGAAACTCGTAACAGTTGATCATCATGTAATTTTATTTTCGTTTGCTTAAGGCTACAATTTAAAGAAATAAATGAAATTTCACAGGGTTTCTACTGATCTCTCTACGATGTGACCAATTTTACAGTATGGTTAACATTTTATGAAAAAAAAACTTTATGGAATAAAGTTGTGCGAGGGTGTAGTAACCTGAAAAGTAAAATATCTCGAATATAATTGGGAATCAGACTTTATAGAACAGAGACTTTTTAGTCTAGTTTGATAAGCAGAAAAAACTCTTGAAATATTGACGTCTGCTGATAGAATATCCGTTGTAACTAATCTAATTGAGGGTCGACAGGGTAGTCAATACTCCACCCTCGTCCATCTCACACTCAAGCCAATAAATACACTCAATCTCAAAACACAAAAAAAGACATAAGAACTAAATACAATTAAAAATACAGTAAAATCAGTTTTCATGTATCTCATCTCTTTCAATAAAATACTACGATTATTTTCATATCCTACAACAAAAACATACAATAATATTTTTCAACCTTTTATAACAAAAAAAAAAAACAGCTTCATTTAAGTCCAACAAGTCTAGTTGTCATACATATTGAACCCACACGAAATTGATCTAGTTTGTCAAAACTTTAACATCGACCACGAGATTATTTTATTATTTTTAAACCTGCAAGTGCCAGCAATAAATTGTAATAATCTACGGATGAAACGTGAATCGAAAGGTGTCTAGTCCTTTGCCTTGTATGTTCACGCAAAAATAATATTTTAAAAAAATTAGTGTCATTTAACTTTCGAACTTTCATTACATAACGTAACTTTTTGAAATTATACAAAAAAAAATCGAAGTGGTTTTTACTAAATCCTTGATTGAAGCCTGATTTGGAAGATTATTTTTAAAATATTACATACAAAGCTTGGTTTTTTGTGACCAGGAAAATTCATCTGACCTGACTAAAACAAAAAACGGCAAACTCGCCGAAAAAGCAATTAGACCTTTATCAAATAATCGAAAAACCGTAACGGTGTAGATTACGCGGAATGAAATGTAATCCTGGAAGTAGTTTCGTATAGTGATTAATAACGCTGCCGTGAACCCACGGACCATCCGTCATCTGGGACAGGTGGATAGATCGGAAATCTTTCACGATGAGAAAATTAAAAATTCACCTTGGTCGTTTTTGTTTCAGGCCTGCGCTCCTAGGTACGTCTGGTACACGACGCAGAAGAACAGGAGGGACCCCGTCGGGACCTGCTACACGGGAAGGAAAAACTTCACTGAAATCCTGGAGTTTTCACCGTGCAGGACGAGTAAGTAATTTTTTAATAAATACCTGAACGTTTGTTAACTCTAATGACTTTTAAAACTAGGCCTTTTTAAAAAAAATTGATCTTTGATGTTTACAATTCCATGACAGAACTATTTTTTAAATTTGCCTACAATTTTTTACCTTATTATACATAATTTGCACATCTCCTAAGAAATAAATGTTTTGTTCAATTCTACGCCCAACATAGTTATGCCTATATTTCATATACAATAAATAAAACATTGGAGGAGGAAGTAAAGCTCCTGTATGATTTACACCAACAGGAACACATGTAGTAAGAAAACAGACACGACACATTACTTGCCAACAGAAATAAACTAAGTATAGAGTGAGGCGTGAAGGGGAGAGAGAAAGCAAGCGCTAGTCTTCAACGGCGTCGAATATTCAATGTCTTCAAGTCCCTTTAAAGGCACTTCGGCTCAGCTATCCGACTCCTCTTTACCAAGATAAGATAGTCCAAGAGAGCCCTTACTTCTGTGGGAACGGTTAATGCCGACGTTTCGAACATAAGTGGAAACCGTAAAAGTTTTAACTGTGGATACGTTCCTGCTCCTGTTTCATCTCAAAACTCGTTTCCAAAATCGGCAATTCGTACAATCGAACAAATCAAATTTTAATGATGATGTAGACCACGGAAATACGTATCTTCTGACCGAAACCGCGTATTTTCATGACAAATTTTTAAAACAATTCATAATTACAAAATAGACTTTTATTTTTTAAAAAGAAAAAAAAGAGCTTGAATTATTTGTGTCATAACTTAAGTTCATTTTAGAGAAATACCTCTCTGATCAATATTCAATTCAAAGCATTTTAAAACATTTGAAGCTATTTTTATATAGTTTATATTTAAACAAAAAATGTATATATTTCACTCATTGCCACATATTTATTTACTTTATTTTTTAATTTGAACACTGTACATAAATCATTTATTAAAAAAAAACAGCCAGTCGAACATTATTTGTACTTCTTATAATTATTATTATTGAATAAAACCTGACATTGTTATTATAACAATCTGTAGTTTGGTCGATCACTTACTTCGGCCTGTCTTCAATGTTCATCATTTACCAGAACCCAAGAGGAAATCTCACAATGTGGCAAATATTAAAAAGAAAAATACTCTAGTTCTAGATATTTTTAAAACATTTTAAAACATATTAATATGAGAATTTATACTTTTAAAGAGTTATGTTTATAACGAAACTTTTACTAATATAATAACCTTTTCAATTTAAGAAAATTTAATGGAAAAAGTCAATAAAACTTCCTAGAAATGAATAAAATTGCATATTTTAAAAATTTATTATGTGGAATTTCTTTTTATCACTGGCACTACGGCCAGCATTCCTCCTGGAGGACAAACGTCTTGAGAAACCAGCCTAGGCTGGCACTCTCACTACTGAGGAATAAGTGGGCGAGCGGCCTGGGCTAACGTCGCTTAAAGCGACGTGGAGAATTTTGGGGGATGGAAGATGGTACAGAGGGTTTGAGGACCTAAGGATTGGTGATACCAGAGTGAAACTTCAGGAAGTGGATGCGGATCAAGTCGTGAACGACCGGAAGTTCTCAACTTTATCGATGGTGGGGCTCGAGACGTAGTAGAGCTAGTAGACGTAGTAGAAAATTCTTCATCGTACCCACCAGTTTTGCTCTGTCCAAAAAGTTCGAATTATCGTTGTGTTACAGTCAACAGTGATTTGGTCCTAGCGGAATTATTAGTTGTTTGTTTAAGTCTTCTGTTCAGCCTAGTGAGGGAGTCTGCGTCCCCTATAGTCCAAAGTCTAAGTACTTCATTTGTGCAAATGTCGGCAATTCCTTTTTGTAGCGTATAGACTAGAAGACTAGGGCAAGGCTGTTATTTTACATAAAGGTGAGTACATTTGTCATCCTTGTGGATGGTTATTTGCGGTGACTTAACTAAAGTTTCCATTAAGCGTAGCCAATTCTTTAACAATGGTTCCGGCTTCTGCCAATGAACTTGTAGCATCTCTGTATATAATGTAATGCAAATTAGATCTGACCACTCACTAACGGAGCAAGCCGCAAACCGAAGCCGTAGCTCTCAGAAGGTCCTTCTCAACAGCACTCATCCTCAGCGCACATCGCACTCTCACCAGCCGATATGGCTGTCAGCTGCACCAGGCCCTTCGCTCTCTGCTGACTTTTCCTACAACCAGCTTCCAGCTCATCTACACCAGTCATCTGAATCTCATCGACAGCTCCTCTAAACACCGGCCCTTCTCAAGGCCACCAAAAATCACTAAATATCATCCATCTTCCATTTGTGTACCATTTTTCAAGACTTGTTCCTGGATATTGGCGAGAGTATGGGATTTGGGTTCGAACACTGCGGTATCGTCCGCGTAGGTTGACTTGCAATTATTATCCACCCGACGTGTCTGATAGTATTTTTCTTCTCCATCAGTATCACAGACTGCTAGTATTTATTTATTTATTTTAATGAGACTTGTGCATATATAAAATTGATTTGAAATAACTGATTTCAATGAAAATTGATAAAATAGATTTATAATAAATTTGTTAATACCTTTGTTTAAATAGAATCTTGCCTGTATGACCATTGAATATTTAATATTGTAAAAAAAATCCAAAAATAACTTTGGTAGATTTCAGCTTACTTTAGGTGCTACACATCTTAAAAATAGTCAAACTTAATACCACGAAACGAACATAAATGAAGGTCAATTTGTTCCTATATGCTCTATACCGAGTGTGGGCTGATGGACTCGCGTGTACAGATAGGGTTGATCTATGGACCGGAAACGGTTAGGGGCGGACGTGGAAGGAAACGGAGATCAAAGTCAGCCCCTGTCTTGTACTCGTTGTACCCGGGTGAAAAAAACAACAAAAAAACTGTTACGATCACAAAAAATAAATATATGAGATTTATTTTTGTTACTACACACCCGATATATCGCAAGGCGTGTAACGTCTATCAGAAACATGTTTTCATGAGGGATTTTTTAATTGTTGATTAGACTGTTTTGACACAACGTTGATATAAAAAGAAGAACGATTTTTGATTAGAAAAATAAATTTTCAGATCAATTATGCCATGTGAGTTTAACGATCCTTGCTATGGTTCCCACCTCAGAGAACATTTAACATATTCAACTAATAAATTTTTTTCGAATCGTGCACCCGGGGGTCCTGAAATTGTTTTTTAATTGAAACCGCAGCCCGTTTAACCCGGCTTTAAATCAAGCAACTACTCGCAGAATGTTTTATTAAACTGACATAACGGAGAGGCCATAATTTATATTCAATTAAATCGATATCAAATTGTCTATTCATGTCGGGTTTAAACTGTAAAATTATGGTTTAGAAGGAGTGAAGCTTTTTCTTTTGAATTGTATGTATTTATTTAGGTCAAAAACATAACTAAGGCTTGCTTGCTAAAGTTGGTCTACTAGTCCTTCAAGCGCGTTTCGGTTTTGTGCCATCATCAGTGAGGAACTTCCAGGAGACCAAATCGAGTAGACGGCCCTGATGCCGGTACATAAGGCACTTTCATCAAATTTTGTCCGTCTCTAAAAAGTTTCATTGACTTTTTTCGTCATTTTTTTTTTAATTTAAAGCGTTTTTATGTTAGTAAAAATTTCGTTATAAAAATAATTCTTTACAAGTACAATTTCTCATACAAAGTGCCAGTGATGAAAAATAAATTCCACATAATAAATTTGTAAAATATGAATTTTGTTCATTTCTAGAAAGTTTTATTGACGTTTTGTTTCATTTTTAAAAAATTCAAAATGTTCTTATATTAGCAAAAATTTCGTTATAAAAATAATTCTTTACAAGTACAATTTCTCATACTAAGTGCCAGTGATGAAAAATAAATTACACATAATAAATTTGTAAAATATGCAATTTTGTTCATTTCTAGAAAGTTTTATTGACGTTTTTTTCATTTTTTTCTTCTTTTTTTTTAATTCAAAATGTTCTTATATTAGTAAAAATTTCGTTATAAAAATAATTCTTTACAATTACAATTTCTCATGCTAAGTGCCAGTGATGAAAAATAAATTCCACATAATAAATTTGTAAAATATGAATTTTGTTCATTTCTAGAAAGTTTTATTGACGTTTTGTTCCATTTTTTTTAATTCAAAATGTTCTTATATTAGTAAAAATTTCGTTATAAAAATAATTCTTTACAAGTACAATTTCTCATACAAAGTGCCAGTGATGAAAAATAAATTCCACATAATAAATTTGTAAAATATGAATTTTGTTCATTTCTAGAAAGTTTTATTGACGTTTTGTTTCATTTTTAAAAAATTCAAAATGTTCTTATATTAGCAAAAATTTCGTTATAAAAATAATTCTTTACAAGTACAATTTCTCATACTAAGTGCCAGTGATGAAAAATAAATTCCACATAATAAATTTGTAATATATGCAATTTTGTTCATTTCTAGAAAGTTTTATTCACGATTTTTACACTATTTTTTTTTTATTCAAAATGTTCTTACATTAGTAAACATTTCGTGATAAAAAATTATTCTTTACAAGTATAATTTCTCTTACTAATATGCTTTAAAAAGTTTTTCTTTTTACATTTTGTCAAATTGTGAGATTTCCAATCGGGTTCTGGAAAATGATGACCACTGAACACAGGCCGAAGTGATCGATTAAACTACCGATTGTTATAATAACAGTCAAGTTTTATTCAACAATAATAAGAAGTACAAATAATGTTCGACTGGCTGTTTTGTTTTCAATTTGCATACGGTTCAAGCCAGCTGTCCGTCAAGTATCGCTGTTTATTTGCGTTGAGGCGAGTTTCTTCTCGTCATGTTCCATTTCTCTATGTCTATCGTCCTTAGGAATCAAACTGTCTTTGGAAATGTTTATTTTGTATACACGTTACAACGGCTCGTTCGAGGGAGGTTCACAACCGATGTTTCATACAAAACAACCAACTTGTAAAAATTACAATGTGTTCAGCTGATGTCCTAGGGTTGAAATCTGATTCATTTCTGTCAAGCCTCCTGGGCATGCCATCAAGCTGTCACGTCACTTATACGTATTGGGCTTTACAATTTAAGAACTTAGTTTGATAAACTTGTAACTGTTATTCATCCTACCTGGGGCCGTCTAAAGTTCGTAATGTTCGTCGGGATTCGGATCACGTAATCGTAACAGAAGAACGACCAGTCAAAACACGTTAAATCACTTTTTTATATACAAAGTTATAATTTTACATTGAAAATCCGCGTTAAGAAAAATTCCGTCAGTACGTTGATCTAAGAAAACTGGTCTCTGTGTTATTTTTGTCTGATGGTCTTGTTTATTTGAACAAAATAAGTTTTATGAGGGAGTCATAGGGGATTATCAGTCATAGGAGTCATTAGTGTGGCTTCAGACAGAGGATAACAACTATGGACAATATTCTCACTACTGAACGCAGAAAAATGCTCTCAGTGTACTTTTACGCTGAAAAAGCAGTCTTACCCTCCATTGTACATCAACAACAAAGACATACCAGTTTCCACTTAAGTCAAATACCTGGGACTATATCTCGACAGCAGAATGACGTGGAATCCGGACCTAAAAAACAGCAACTTAATGCAAGACCACTACGAACATTTTTAAGACCGAAATCGACTTTTACAATTAAGACAAAGCTAACACTGTACAATACCTGTACTAAGACCAATATGGACATACGTAGTGGAACTGTGGGGCACTGCCAAGCCTTCCAATATCCAGCGCATCCAGTCCTTCGAAAGTCCTTAGACAAATTGTCAAAGCACCCTGTTATGTCAGTATCCTCACTATCCACAAAGACCTCAACATTCCTTTTGAGGACAAATTAATCCGGTATAGATTCCAAACCTTTCGAACCATCCTAACCATACTGCTCGAGCCCTATCCACTCATTCCCATCCTGAAGACCCACAACCGACGATGGCCTCGGGACCTCCTTGACCCTTAATCATATACACTGAGTGCCAGCAACGGCTGGCTCCTCAAAGCATGTGTTCTACCGGTGCAGTGCTGGCATTAGTGTTAGTGTTGTGCTGTGTGATACATGAATCATGTGTACATATTTGTATAGTACATATCCTATATAGGTAACAAATAAATTTTAAAAAAAATATTTTCACTAAAGCGACTGTTAGAAAAAATTACGAACATAATGTGATCCTGTACACCACCTGATTATAGAATTTAGCAGGCGTTAAGTCTAGTTTATCTATTAATTATCTTTGTCCTCGTAAATCTAGAGAGAGGACTGATATATTCACATTGTTCATTTGAGCAAGTAGAAAGGCTGAATAAAAATATTAAAAAACAGAAAATTTTAACTTTAAAAAAAAATTGGCGATGCCAGGGCCTCTTCACAAGAAGTGTCGGATATTTTGGAGTGCAGAATCAGCAAAAAAAATTGGGACAAATCCGTGACACACTGGTCGTCGTCTTGATAGTATATAAAGTTAAGTTTTGAGTTACAGTGATATCCGTTCTATTTCAAGATTAATCAACCCTTGTCAAACTGACAAACTTTAGAATTTGAAGTTTTTGTAAATATTAACGGATGTTCTGTTAGGCTTTCTGAATTCGCGGTCGTACACGTTTTTCGTCCATAGTCTCTTTGTCTAATAAGAAATGAGCCTGCAGTTATAAGAGGATTATTAGACTCGGATGAGGTCTACGAACTGGAGACATTACTGATTTCTCCCGATGTCAAGAATAATTACGTGCCTTTTATGGTAGAAAAACGTCGAATTTCATTTATTTCGTGAAAACAGTTACAAAAAATAGTGGATTATTTTCTTTGTTAGTTAAACAGTAAGATAAAAACTGATCTTATTTAGGGATAAATGAAAGCCACCCAAGTTGAAAAACGGAAGAGCCGTGCACACGCGTCCTCTACGTGATAAGGAATAAGTAAGCCAACTCCGTCTTGGTCCGTTTGTTAAGCATAAAGGTCGGCTTTTTGACTGTGAACCACCCGCACTCGACAAAATAGCTAAGTGGAACGAATGCTGAAGCGACATTACATTTAGGCGTCTCGACAACGAGGAAAATTTGGGAACGAACCGTGAACTATTTGTCCGGTATGCGATCGGTTCCATGACTAACGGCTTGTCGGCCCGAGTGGTTAGTTCCACGTCTGTGGAAATGGGCTGAACAGCTGGAAAGTTGAGCCGTTTAGGTGACAATCCGGAGGGATGGAATTCCGCTGCGTCACTGAGTACACGGCACCCCTCTTCGGAAAATGGCATGCAAACTGGTTGACGGTCGACCCGGAGATTTACACGCCGTAAAATGTGATGATGAGTGAAAAGCATAATGCGCCACCTTCGACCTGCTGTGGACAGGACGGGG